>NC_057797.1:78223441-78225512 GCF_018294505.1 Triticum aestivum
ATTTAGTTAGCAGCAGTAGTGAAGGAATCGCTCGATCGGGTTCAGTTAACAGCCATCGATCAATCGCTCGGGTTCAGTAACGCGTAGCCTGCAGTGCAATCGCTCGGGTTCAGTTAGAGCCCAACGCCTCGCTCGGGTTCAGTTAGAGACAACGCCTCGCACACACGCGCGTATGTGTACAAGAGAAACGCGCATCGCTCGGCCCCCAACCTCCCACCGTAACCGGGAACTCCCCGAAATTTTCCTCCCCCTCGCTTCTACCACGGTTTTTTCCGTCATGGACGACCCAAAGAATGTCATGCAGCTGCGTCTCCGGCCCGCCCAGGACGAAAAGCCCATTTTCTGTCATGATTTTTTGTCATAGAAGTAGGAGCCCACCACATCTATGATGATACCGGGTTCTGTCACAATTATTGTCATAGAAGTGTCATATGTACGACAGAAAAAAAATCATTCGGCCCAAAATGTCACGGATGTGTCTTTTTTTTGTAGTGTCATTTGGGCTTCGTGTCCTCTTTTCCTTCTTTCCCTCACTGGTTTGGGAGGTTCCACCTTCCATGCTGTAGTTAGGAACATCATCAGTGCCAGTCTCAGTGCCGGTGTCGTTGGTGGCATCAGTGTTGGCGTCGGCGCCACCACCGTCGTCATCCTTCATGACAAGGGGGTCCTGACACCCAGCTTGATGTCTCTCCTGATCCGCCAGAAAGTCGAGGTAGGCGTGTGCTCGAACTAATTGGGACAGAGAAACTCCGGCCTCATCGGTGTCGGTCATGTTTCCTAGGGTTCGATGTCGTAGTCGTTTAATTATCGAGCTTTATATAATAAAGTGAATAATGAAAAAAAGTGACCTTTGTTTTGCCAGAAATGTCGTTTCATTCCCGTCATGACAAATCTCGAGCACTCAATATGTCCAACTTTCTAGCACAAGTCATGCCGAAATTCACGGAAAATTTCGGCATGACCTTTGCTAGAAAGTGCACATATAGAGCGCCTGAAATTTGCCGGAATGGAAATGAATCAACATTTCCGGCAAAACATAGGTCACTAGCAATTGATTCCCTGCAAATGACAATAAGCACTATGTGTTGAAGTAGCATTTCACTATCAATCACAGAGATGCAGCCATCAAAGTGAAAGTTTGATAAGTCCAGTGTAAACAAGTGTTCCAAATAGAGAATCTAGCATCAAGCGGTTGCTGTCACACGCACTTCAATAATGAATTTCACCACTAGAATTTTTTAACAACATTTTTCATACATGAAGTGGATAAGACACATCGATACAAGTTCAGAACCAAAATACATATACAAAGAAACAAGCTAATTTTCATTTTCTGTTTAGAAACAAGCTAATTTTCATTTTCAAAATGGGTAGCAACATAAGCTAATTTTCATTTTCATTTATCATCATTTTCAAAATGGACATCAACTACAAATTAATGGACCATATGTGGTGGGCAATCCGTAGTCAGTTACTGAACTATAGCTAAGGTGTGTTTTCAGAGTTCAGACATGGGTAAATTTCAGCTATATGTGGCAGAAAATTCCCGTTGATATGCATGTAATAAGAGTTCAGACATGGGTAAATTTCAGCTATATGTTTCTCAATTTATTTACTAGACTAGAGATACCCTGCAGACCATCTAACCAGCCACACCATCTCTCCATCTCACACAGTCACATCCATCAAACCTTTCTCAATTTATTTACTACTCCATAGAGATCACCAGCTACACCAACATAAGCTAATTTCATTTTCATTTATCATCATTTTCAAAATGGACATCAACTACAAATTAAAAATCCTCAATCTCATATTCATTTACTTTTTATTTTCCCTCATGAACTACAAATGGACATCAACTACAAATTTAAAAAACATGAAATGGGCAGCAACATAAACTAACAAATGCTTCTCATGAACTCAATTTGGACACCCTACATAGAAAAATTGGCCCCAATTTGGACACCCTACATGTTAATTTAAGAACAGCAGGAAAGGAAGGAGGTGGCTCACCGCGTGTCGGGGTCGGGGTCGCCGGGGCTGAGGGGGTCGACGTTGGGGTTGAGGA
>NC_057797.1:78225957-78247584 GCF_018294505.1 Triticum aestivum
AGAGAGAGAGAAAGAGAGGGAGGGGGAGGGAGGGAGGGAGGGATGGAGACCTGCGTCGGGGGAGCGGCTGAGGTAGTCGGGGGAGCGGCGCCACAGGGGGAGGGGTGATGGGCAGCGTCAGGGCCGGGGCTGAGGTCGAGTCCTGCGTCGGTGGTGGCGTTGGTGGTGCAGCGTCGAGGTCGAGGCTAAGGTTGAGTCTGGCGGCGGCATGGGTGGTGCGGCGTCGAGGTCCGGGCTGAGGTTGAGTCCGGCGGCGGCATGGGTGGTGCGGCATCGGCGGTGGCGTGAGAGAGAAGGGGATCGATCGACGAGCGAGAGTACAGAGAGGAAAGAGATAGGAGCTCTCGGACCCTGTGCTATAGGCAACTTAGCTATAGCGCGTGTTGGCAAAACGCGCTATAGCTAAGTTAGCTATAGCGCTGCCCCAGCCAAAACGCGCTACTGCTAACTTTCTTTTCTTTTTTTATTTTTCTTTTTCTATTTATTTTCCCTAGATATAGCGTGTGCTGGCAAAACATGCTATAGCTAAGTTAGCTATAGCGCTGCCCTAGCCAAAACGCGCTACTGCTAACTTTCTTTTCTTTTTTTCTTTTTATTTTTCCTTTTCTTTTTCTTGTTCTTTTTCATATTCCACAAACTTCCTTTCTTTTTATTTTATTTTTATTTCTCTTTTTATTTTTATTAATCTTTTTTATTTTTCATACTCCACAAACTTCCTTCATTTTTATTTTTATTTTTATTTATTTTTTATTTTTCTTTCATTTCATTTTGCAAAACTTTCTTTCTTTTTCTTTTTCTTTCATGTGCACTTTTCTTTTTTTATCTTTCTTTTGCACTCTCCTTCCTTTAATTTGGTCTATCGTTGGAGCAATACCACTGTTACCTTCCGGATAACAATTAGTATAATATATATTACATCATTTGACCGCTATCAGCGGTATACAAAATAGCTGGACACACACAAAATTTGTGGATTAGTTTGTCAGCTTGGGCGACGACGACGCTTTAGACTGATCTTCTTCCCTCTTTTGTTCGTTGTCGAATAATTGAGCCCATGGTCGTGACTTTTCCTTCTCCAAGGATTACGATCTTTCGTAGGTAATGTAGTCTTCATTCTTCTTTTGACGTATGTTTCATCGTCATCAGCATCATCTTCCCTCATCGGATCACCATACTGGTCGTAGTCTTCCTCGTTGGCGACTCCATTTGCTTCTCCTCACGACAACACGGCTGGGATTGATCGGATCAGTTATGAAGAAACATTGTGTCACGTGTTTAGCGTGTACCCATGACTCATTTTTGGCGATGGCGTTGATGGTACCGCTATCAAAGTCGGGTATACACATGGTAGTGAAATGTCGATTTTCTCTTTGTACATTCTTAGCCCATCTAACACGGAACATCGTCCCGCTATGCAATCCAGAGTAGTTAAGCTCCCATATCTCTTCGACCCTTCCGTAATATCTTTCAATTACATTCCCGGTCATGGCTTCCATCGTCACCCCTGAGTTTTCGTCATCACTGTTTATATCTTTCTCCTCCGTGTAGAACGTGTATCTGTTGATATCGTATGCTTGATAAGTCGTGAGGTTGGTCGAGGGGCCATATGCTAAGGCGTATATGAGCGTTCCGTTCGGACAACCCTCTTCCGGGGGATTAGCCAGAACTCGCTCTTTGAACCAACGCAAGAAAGTGGAGTTGTGCTCTCTAATAACTTCAGCGTCCGTCCTGCGCACCCCATGGTAATGGTACTTCTTTAAGATGGTCTCTCTGTGCAGTGTCACAAAATCTTCTAGCACATCTAGGTGTTGTAGCACTACTAAGTTTGCCCTGTCAAGGTCGTTTTGTCGGCCCGAGCATAACACATTCACATCCCTATGACCGTTGATGTGACCTTCGCCTTCGAGCCTTCCACAGTGCTTGTTGACGGGCAAACCAACAACAGGGTCTCCGGTTCCTACTAGATAACTCTCACAGAAAGAGATGCACTCTTTGGTCAGATATCCCTGGGCTATGCTTCCATCTGGACGGGACATGTTACGAACGAATCCTTTGATGACGCCATTCATCCTCTCCAACGGCATCATGATGTGCAGGAATGTCGGCCCTAGGTCGATGATGCCGTCCATGATGTGGACACATAGATGCACCATGACATCAAAGAACGTGGGCGGGAAGTACATCTCTAGCTCATTCATTGTGACAACGATCTCTTCCAGTGGCCTGTGGAGTTGCTTCACACTGATCAACTTTCGAGAGATAGCATCAAAAAAGTGGCATAGGTCAGTAAGCGTCTCACGCACATGTGTGTCCATAATCCCTCTAAGTGCAACCGGGAGTAACTGCGTCATCATCACATGACAGTCGTGAGACTTCATCCCATTGAACCTTTTTTCTTAGTGTCTAGATATCTGCTTATCTTCCCACAATATCCGGAACTAACTTTGATTCCGGCAAGGCACTTGAACAATTGATCAACCTCCTTCGGATCTAAGGTGAAGCAAGAGGGGGGCAATATTGTTCTTCCTTCGTGTTTACTTTTTTGCCCCTATCTTCTGTCTCCGTCTCCATCTCGGTCTCCTCTGACAACCTTTTACCGGGCATTTGGAGATCTTTCCTGATATTCAAGAATTCCAAGTCTTTTCTTGCCTTCGGCCCATCCTTGGTCCTCTCCGGCATGTTCATCAATGTTCCATCCAAGGGTATTTTTTGTGATATGCATTTGATCAAGGCTATGAGGTGTGTCGAGTATGGGCCAGTACTCCAAGTCCCAGAAAACAGATCTCGTCTTCCATACCTTCAGTAGGGGCTCCGGTGCCTTTTTCTTCGTCTTTCCCGACGAGGGGCGCTCTTCCCAGTTCTTCAATAACTTATATATTTCTGCACCGCTACGCTTATGTGGAGGACCTCGATGCTCAGGCTTACCATTGAATAGATCTCCATGTTTTCTCCATGGGTCATCCTTCTCGAGCCATCTTCGATGTCCCATGTAAATGATTTTCGAATACCCGCCATCTTTCAATAGCTACAGAGAAGTTGTATCATACATGCACCTCGTGCATCCGCAATATCCGTGGCACACCTGGCCGGAAAGATAGTTGTAACCGAGATAGTCCTGCACCATCGTGATCAGCGCGGCTCTCATGTAGAAATACTCTCCTTTGCTTGGTATATATGTAGCTCCTCTTTCAATAACCTGAGATACAAATTTATATCATTTCCCGGTTGTCTCGTCCGTTGAATAAGCATAGCCATGTGTATGTATTTTTCCTTCATGCACAACCAGGGAGAGGTTGTACATCCATACAAACACGGTCCATGTGCTATGATTGGTGTTTTGGTTGCCAAATGGATTCATGCCATCACTACTAGCGCCAAGCATGATGTTCCTTGGATCATTTGCAAAAAAATCAAATTCAGCATTTAATGCTCTCCACTGGCTAGCATCTACGAGGTGTCTCAGCTTCGGCTCATCTCCGTCATCTAGCTTCACCCTCTCTGTGTGCCAGTGCATAAGCTTTGCTTCCTTAGGATCTATGAAATACCGCTGTAGACGCGGAGTGATCGGAAAGTACCATACAAATTTCTGTGGAGCTTTCTTTTCGGCCTTTTTATATCATGAAGCATTGCACTTTGGATAGATGGTTTTTTCGTGTGCTCGTTCCGATATATGATGCAATCATTGATGCATGTGTGATATCTAATGAGTGGCAGATCAAGAGGGCACACGATTTTCTTTGCCTCCTCGACACTAGTAGGACATAGGCTTCTCGTGGGAAGAACCTTCTTTAGATACTTCAAAAGCTCATCCAAGCTTGTATCTGTCCATTTGTTTTTTGCCTTCGTCTTTAGAAGTTCTAGTGTGAAACTCAAGCGGGTCACCTCGGGATTGCAACCATCATACAAAGGAGTCATCGAGTCTACCTCCAGTTGTGCCAATTTGGCCTCCTCTCTAGAAGCAGCTCTGTCACTAGTCGTCTTCTTGTGAAGCAGGTCTCGAACATGCGGGTCCCGCATGGCTGAACTTAGTAGCAACAAGACGGCGGCGTGTCTGCGTTTTCTCTGCCTTGAACTGCCTCTTCGCCATCGACATTTCCGAGGTCGTCTTCCTCGTCGGGCACATAATCGGTCATCTCTTCGTCTGGTGGCCCCATGTCGTTATTTCCTACCCCGTCGACATCCTCATTGCCATCATCTTCACTTATCCACCAAGTATGGCCATGCATGAAACCATGCATGAGTAGGTGCGCCTTGAATGTGCCACCCTCAAAGGGGTCGAGCCTGACTATTCCTTTGCATTTTCGACGCGGACATAAAACATCCTTCAGTCTTTTTTCATACATGTCGTCCACAGTGGATTGCCAGTATCTTTCCACCATCCTTCCATTGACCTTCATGATCACCTGCACGTAGAGTAAATATTATAACCACGTATATATGCATGCATGGATCAAATTCATACAAAAATTCGGCATGACCTTCTCTAAACATAGGACATATTGAGTTTGCCCGAAATTCGCCGAAACGGAATTGAATCGACATTTCGGCAAAACATAGGCAACTCATGTCACCCACATTATTTCATCAAATACACAATGTAGGCAACTCAAATTATGCCACACACAATTCGGTATATTCTCATATCGCCCATATATATATATATATATATATATATATAGTTTCGGTCCTTATCCACACAAAAACATTTTTTTCTAACTAGCTAGCTAGCTCCCTAGGGAGATAGAGAGCTAGGGAGAGAGTGGGAGGAGAGGGAGAGAGGAGAAGAGGGAAGGCATTAATGGAAGGGGGTGGGGGAGGGGGCATTAATGGAGGGGTGGTGGTGGAGGGCAAAGAAAGGGGGGTGGTGATGGGAGGGCTCTAATGGAGGGGTGGTGGAGGGGGAGCATTAGAACAAGCAAGGTGCAAGGAAAGGGGGAGAAAGGAAGGGGGAGAGGAAGAAGAAAGGGGAGGAAGGAGGGGAAAGGTGGTAGGTGGCTAGCGACCATAGCAGTAGCCCGGGGAGCCAAAACACGCTACTGCTATGGCAGCTTGCAAAATATCTACGGCTAGTATTGCACTACCTATAGCGCGGTCTAGAGAAACCCGCTACTGGTAAAATGTTATACATAGAAAAAATAGTTGTCGTGCGCTTATCTAAACAGGCGCTATAGATCCAAAACTAACAGTAGCGCTGGTTGGGCGACCAGCGCTGCTAATATTTATTGACCAAGGGGTGTGGTGTGTTACACTTAGCAGTAGCGTGGGGCTAGGTAACAAGCGCTGCTGCTAACACATACCAGTAGTGCGCTTTCTACCCCGCGCTACTACTAACTACTAGTACTGTGGGGTCATAAACAAACGCTACTGGTAAAATTCTATCTATAAGCATATTCCTAGTAGTGCAAGCCCAATCTGAATTGGGAGGGGGGCGCCCCCCCCCCCCTTTCCTTCCTCCTTCCTCCCCTTCCTTCTCTCCTAATCCAACTAGGGAAGGGGGGAATCCTACTCCCGGTGGGAGTAGGACTCCCCTTGGAGCGTGCCTAGGAGGCCGACCCCCTCCCCCTCCTCCACTCCTTTATATACGGGGGAGGGGGCACCCCATAGACACACAAGTTGATCATTGATATCTTAGCCACGTGCGGTGCCCCCCTCCACCATAATCCACCTCGGTCATATCATAGCGGTGCTTAGGCGAAGCCCTGTTCTGGTAGCATCATCATCACCGTCATCACGCCATCGCGCTGACGAAGCTCTCCCTCGACACTCTACTAGATCTTGAGTTCGTGGGACGTCACCGAACCGAAAGTGTGCAGATCGCGGAGGTGTCGTACCTTCGGTACTAGGATTGGTCGATCGTGAAGACGTACGACTACATCAACCGCGTTGTCATAACGCTTCCACTTATGGTCTACGAGGGTACGTGGACAACACTCTTCCCTCTCGTTGCTATGCATCACCATGATCTTGCGTGTGCGTAGGAATTTTTTTGAAATTACTACATTCCCTAACACCTAGCATATGCAGATATGGCCTCGGAACACTGAGACCGAAAGGTCGAGCGATAATCATATAGTAGATATGATCAACATAGTGATGTTCACCATTGAAAACTACTCCATCTCACGTGATGATCGGACATGGTTTAGTTGATATGGATCACGTGATCACTTAGAAGATTAGAGGGATGTCTATCTAAGTGAGAGTTCTTAAGTAATATGATTAATTGAACTTTAATTTATCATGAACTTAGTACCTGATATTTTGCATGTCTATGTTGTTGTAGATAGATGGCCCGTGTTGTTGTTCCATTGAATTTTAATGCGTTCCTAGATAAAGTTAAGTTGAAAGATGATGGTAGCAATTACACGGACTGGGTCCGTAACTTGAGGATTATCCTCATTGCTGCACAGAAGAATTACGTCCTGGAAGCACCGCTAGGTGACAAACCGCTGCAGGAGCAACACCAGATGTTATGAACGTCTGGCAGAGCAAAGCTGATGACTACTCGATAGTTCAGTGTGCCATGCTTTACGACTTAGAACCGGGACTTCAACGACGTTTTGAACGTCATGGAGCATATGAAATGTTCCAGGAGTTGAAGTTAATATTTCAAGCAAATGCCCTGTTTGAGAGATATGAAGTCTCCAATAAGTTCTACAGCTGCAAAATGGAGGAGAATAGTTCTGTCAGTGAACATATACTCAGAATGTCTGGGTACCACAACCACTTGCCTTAGTTGGGAGTTAATCTTCCTGATGATAGTGTCATTGATAGAGTTCTTCAATCACTGCCACCAAGCTACAAGAGCTTCGTGATGAACTATAATATGCAAGGGATGGATAAGACAATTCCCGAGCTCTTCACAATGATAAGGGCTGCGGAGGTAGAAATCAAAAAGGAGCATCAAGTGTTGACGGTCAACAAGACCACCAGTTTCAAGAAAAAGGGTAATGGGAAGAAGGGAAACTTCAAGAAGAACGGCAAGCAAGTTGCTGCTCAAGTGAAGAAGTTCAAGTCTAGACCCAAACCTGAGACTGAGTGCTTCTACTGCAAAGGGAATGGTCACTAGAAGCGGAACTGCCCCAAGTATTTGGTGGAAAAGAAGGATGGCAAAGTGAAAGGTATATTTGAAATACATGTTATTGATATGTACCTTACTAATGCTCGCGGTAGCGCCTGGGTATTTGATACTGGTTCTGTTGCTAATATTTGCAGCTCGAAACAGGGGCTACAGATTAAGCGAAGATTGGCTAAGGACGAGGTGACGATGCGCGTGGGAAATGGTTCCAAAGTCGATGTGATCACCGTCGGGACGCTACCTCTACATCTACCTTCGGGATTAGTTTTAGACCTAAATAATTGTTATTTGGTGCCAGCGTTGAGCATGAACATTTGATACGTCTCCAACGTATCTATAATTTTTTTATTGTTCCATGCTATTAGATTATCTGTTTTGGATGTTTAATGGGCTTTAATATACCTTTTTATATTATTTTTGGGACTAACCTACTAACCAAAGGCCCAGTGCAAATTGTTGTTTTTTGCCTATTTCAGTGTTTCGCAGAAAAGGAATATCAAACGGAATCCAAACGGAATGAAACCTTCGGGAGAGTTATTTTTGGAACAAACGTGATCCAAGAGACTTGGAGTGGACGTCAAGAAAGAAGCGAGGAGGCCACGAGGCAGGAGGCCACGCCCAGGGGGTAGGCGCGCCCCCACCCTCGTGGGCCCCTCGTAGCTCCATCGACGTACTTCTTCCTCCTATATATACCCATATACCCTGAAAACATCCAGGAGCACCACGAAACCCTATTTCCACCGCCGCAACCTTTTGTACCCATGAGATCCCATCTTGGGGCCTTTTCTGGCGCTCCGCCGGAGGGGAATCAATCACGGAGGGCTTCTACATCAACACCATAGCCTCTCCGATGATGTGCGAGTAGTTTACCGCAGACCTTTGGTTCCATCTTGCGGTGCTTGATCCTGTGTCATCTTGCTTAAGTTTATATCATAGAGGATAAAAAGATGGGGTTTATATCATATTGCTTAAGTTTATCCCTCTACATCATGTCATCTTGCCTAATGTGTTACTCTGTTCTTATGAACTTAATAATCTAGATGCATGCTAGATAGCGGTCGTTGTGTGGAGTAATAGTAGTAGATGTAGAATCGTTTTGGTCTACTTGTCACGGACGTGATGCCTATATACATGATCATGCCTAGATATTTTCATAACTATGCGCTTTGCTATCAATTGCTCGACAGTAATTTGTTCACCCACCGTAGAATTTGCTATCTTGAGAGAAGCCACTAGTGAAACCTATGGCCCCTGGGTCTATCTTCCATCATATTATTTTCCTATCTACTTGTTATTTCTGTCGCCTTTATTTTGCAATTTTTATTTTCCAATCTATACAACAAAAATACCAAAAATATTTATCTTATTATTTCTACCAGATCTCACTCTCATAAGTGACTGTGAAGGGATTGACAACCCCTTTATCGCGTTAGTTGCGAGGTTCTTGTTTGTTTGTGCAGGTACGAGGGACTTGCGTGTAATCTCCTACTGGATTGATACCTTGGTTCTCAAAACTGAGGGAAATACTTATGCTACTTTGCTGCATCACCCTTTCCTCTTCAAGGGAAAACCAACGCATGCTCAAGAGGTAGCAAGAAGGATTTCTGGCGCCATTGCCGGGGAGATCTACGCACAAGTCAAGACATACCAAGTACCCATCACAAACTCTTATCCCTCGCATTACATTATTTGCCATTTGCCTCTCGTTTTCCTCTTCCCACCTTCACCCTTGCCATTTTATTCGCCCTCTTTTCCATTCGCCTTCTTTTCGCTTGCTTCTTGTGTGCTTGTGTGTTGGATTGTTTGTCATGATGGCTCAAGACAATACTAAATTGTGTGACTTTTCCAATACCAACAATAATGATTTTATTAGCACTCCGATTGCTCCTCCTACCGATGCTGAATCTTGTGAAATTAATACTGCTTTGCCGAATCTTGTCATGAAAGATCCGTTTTCTGGCCTTCCTAGTGAAGATGTCGCTACCCATCTAAACAGCTTTGTTGATTTGTGTGATATGCAAAAGAAGAACATTATATCTGGATCTTGTTTGAAGTGATACGGTTATTCATTTAAATTAGAGAATAATGGTTGTTCTATTTATATGAGTAATATCTTTTATGGACATGCACCCTTAATGAGTGGTCTATTTTTACTAAATCTTGATAGTAGTGATACACATGTTCATAGTATTGAAGCCAAAAGATAAGTTTAATAATGATAGTGCAACTTAGTTGTGGCACTGCCGTTTAGGTCATATTGGTGTAAAGCGCATGAAGAAATCCATGTTGATGGGCTTTTGGAACCACTTGATTATGAATCACTTGATGCTTGTGAACCATGCCTCATGGGCAAGATGACTAAGACTCCATTCTCCGGAACAATGGAGCGAGCAACAGACTTGTTGGAAATAATACATACTGATGTATGCGTCCTGATGAGTATTGATGCTCGCGGCGGGTATCGTTATTTTCTTACCTTCGCAAATGATTTGAGCAGATATGGGTATATCTACTTGATGAAACATAAGCCTGAAACATTTCAAAAGTTCAAAGAATTTCAGAGTGAAGTGGAAAATCATCGTAACAAGAAAATTAAGTTTCTACGATCTGATCGTGGGGGTGAATATTTGAGTTATGAGTTTGGTCTTCATTTGAAACAATGCAAAATAGTTTCGCAACTCACGCCACCTGGAACACCACAGCTTAAAGATGTCTCTTACTGATTTACTGCTATCATTTTGGGGTTATGCTTTAGAGACGGCTACATTCACGTTAAATAGGGCACCATCGAAATCCATTGAGACAACACCTTATGAATTGTGGTTTGGCAAGAAACCCAAATTGTCGTTTCTTAAAGTTTGGGGCTGCGATGCTTATGTAAAAAAGCTTCAACCTAATAAGCTCGAACCCAAATCAGAGAAATGTGTCTTCATAGGATACCCAAAGGAGACTATTGGGTACACCTTCTATCACAGATCCGAAGGTAAGATATTCGTTGCTAAGAATGGATCCTTTGTAGAGAAGGAGTTTCTCTCGAAAGAAGTGAGTGGGAGGAAAGTAGAACTTGATGAGGTAATTGTACCTGCTCCCTTATTGGAAAGTAGTTCATCACAGAAATCAATTCCAGTGATTCCTACACCAGTAAGTGAGGAAGCTAATGATGATGATCATGGAACTTCTGATCAAGTTACTACTGAACCTCGTAGGTCAACCAGAGTAAGATCCGAACCAGAGTGGTATAGTAATCATGTTCTTGAAGTCATGTTACTTGACCATGACGAACCTACGAACTATGAGGAAGCGATGATGAGCCCACATTTCGCAAAATGGCTTGAGGCCATGAAATCTGAGATGGGATCCATGTATGAGAACAAAGTGTGGACATTGGT
Organism: Triticum aestivum; assembly: GCF_018294505.1. Classification (NCBI taxonomy): domain Eukaryota; kingdom Viridiplantae; phylum Streptophyta; class Magnoliopsida; order Poales; family Poaceae; genus Triticum; species Triticum aestivum. The sequence goes on from NC_057797.1 coordinate 78,236,425, forward strand.
TGACTTGCCCAATGATCTGAAAGCCATAGAGAACAAATGGATCTTCAAGAAGAAGACTGATGCTGGTGGTAATGTTACTGTCCACAAAGCTCGACTTGTTGCAAAAGGTTTTCCACAAGTTCAAGGAGTTGACTACGATGAGACCTTCTCACCCGTAGCGATGCTTAAGTCCATCCGAATCATGTTAGCAATTGCCGCATTTTATGATTATGAAATTTGGCAAATGGATGTCAAAACTGCATTTCTTAATGGATATCTTAAAGAAGAGTTGTATATGATGCAACCAGAAGGTTTTGTCGATCCAAAAGGTGCTAACAAAGTGTGCAAGCTCCAGCGATCCATTTATGGACTGGTGCAAGCCTCTCGGAGTTGGAATATACGATTTGATAGTGTGATCAAAGCATATAGTTGTTGGGGAACGTAGTAATTTCAAAAAAAAATCCTACGCACACGCAAGATCATGGTGATGCATAGCAACGAGAGGGGAGAGTGTTGTCTACATACCCTCGTAGACCGAAAGCGGAAGCGTTAGCACAATGTGGTTGATGTAGTCGTACGTCTTCACGATCTGACCGATCAAGTACCGAACGTACGGCACCTCCGAGTTCAGCACACGTTCAGCCCGATGACGTCCCTCGAACTCCGATCCAGCCAAGTGTTGAGGGAGAGTTTCGTCAGCATGACAGCGTGGTGACGATGTTGATGTTCTACCGACGCAGGGCTTCGCCTAAGCACCGCTACAGTATTATCAAGGTGGACCATGGTGGAGGGGGGCACCGCACATGGCTAAGAGACGATCAACTTGATCAACTTGTGTCTCTGGGGTGCCCCCCTGCCCCTGTATATAAAGGAGCAAGAGGGGAGGCGGCCGGCCTAGGAGGAGGGCGCGCCAAGGGGGGAGTCCTACTCCCATTGGGAGTAGGACTCCTCCTTTCCTTGTTGGAGTAGGAGTGAAGGAAAGAGGAGGAGAGGGAGAAGGAAAAAGGGGCTGCACCCCTTGTCCAATTCGAACCAGAGGGGGGGCGCAGGCCTCCTTCCTTTTGGCCTATCTCCTCTATTCCCGTATGGCCCAATAAGGCCCATATACTCCCCGGCGAATTCCCGTAACTGTCCGGTACTCCGAAAAATACCCGAATCACTCGGAACCTTTCCGAAGTACGAATATAGTCGTCCAATATATCGATCTTTATGTCTCGGCCATTTCGAGACTTCTTGTCATGTCCCTGATCTCATCTGGGACTCCGAACTCCTTCGGTGCATCAAAGCATATAAACTCATAATATAACTGTCATCATAGCGTTAAGCGTGCGGACCCTACGGGTTCGAGAACTATGTAGACATGACCGAGACACGTCTCTGGTCAATAACCAATAGCGGAACCTAGATGCTCATATTGGCTCCTACATATTCTACGAAGATCTTTATCGGTCAGACCGCATAACAACATACGTTGTTCCCTTTGTCATCGGTATGTTACTTGCCCGAGATTCGATCATCGGCATCTCAATACCTAGTTCAATCTCGTTACCGGCTAGTCTATTTACTCGTTTCGTAACACATCATCCTGCAACTAACTCATTAGTTGCAATGCTTGCAAGGCTTATAGTGATGTGCATTACCGAGTGGGCCCAGAGATACCTCTCCGACAATCAGAGTGACAAATCCTAATCTCGAAATACACCAACCCAACAAGTACCTTCGGAGACACATGTAGAGCACCTTTATAATCACCCAGTTACGTTGTGACATTTGGTAGCACACAAAGTGTTCCTCCGGTAAACGGGAGTTGCATAATCTCATAGTCATAGGAACATGTATAAGTCATGAAGAAAGCAATAGCAACAAACTAAACGATCAAGTTCTATGCTAACGGAATGGGTCAAGTCAATCACATCATTCTCCTAATGATGTGATCCCGTTAATCAAATGACAACTCATGTATATGGTTAGGAAACATAACCATCTTTGATCAACGAGCTAGTCAAGTAGAGGCATACTAGTGACATACTGTTTGTCTATGTATTCACACATGTATTATGTTTCCGGTTAATACAATTCTAGCATGAATAAGAAACATTTATCATGATATAAGGAAATAAATAATAACTTTATTATTGCCTCTAGGGCATATTTCCTTCAGTCTCCCACTTGCACTAGAGTCAATAATCTAGTTCACATCGTCATGTGATTTAATACCAATAGTTCACATCACCATGTGATTAACACCCATAGTTCACATCGACATGTGACCAACACCCAAAGGGTTTACTAGAGTCAATAATCTAGTTCACATCGCTATGTGATTAACACCCAAAGAGTACTAAGGTGTGATCATGTTTTGCTTGTGAAAGAAGTTTAGTCAACGGGTCTGCCACATTCAGATCCGTAAGTATTTTGCAAATTTCTATGTCAACAATGCTCTCCACGGAGCTACTCTAGCTAATTGCTCCCACTTTCAATATGTATCCAGATTGAGATTTAGAGTCATCTGGATCAGTGTCAAAATTTGCATCGACGTAACCCTTTACGATGAACCTTTTTGTCACCTCCATAATCAAGAAACATATCCTTATTCCACTAAGGATAATTTTGACCGCTGTCCAGTGATCTACTCCTAGATCACTATTGTACCCCTTGCCAAAAATAGTGTAGGGTATACAATAGATCTGGTACATAGCATGGCATATTTTATAGAACCTATGGCTGAGGCATAGGGAATGACTTTCATTCTCTCTCTATATTCTGCCGTGGTCGGGTTTTGAGTCTTACTCAACTTCACACCTTGTAACACAGGCAAGAACTCCTTTTTGACTGTTCCATTTTGAACTACTTCAAAATCTTGTCAAGGTATGTATTCATTGAAAAACTTATCAAGCGTCTTGATCTATCTCTGTAGATCTTGATGCTCAATATGTAAGCAGCTTCACCGAGGTCTTTCTTTGAAAAAATTCCTTTCAAACATTCCTTTATACTTTGCAGAATAATTCTACATCATCTCCGATCAACAATATGTCATACATATACTTATCAGAAATGTTGTAGTGCTCCCACTCACTTTCTTGTAAATACAGGCTTCACCGCAAGTCTGTATAAAACTATATGCTTTGATCAACTTATCAAAGCGTATATTCCAACTCCGAGATGCTTGCACCAGTCCATAGATGGATCGCTGGAGCTTGCATATTTTGTTAGTACCTTTAGGATTGACAAAACTTTCTTGTTGCATCATATACAACTCTTCTTTAATAAATCCATTAAAGAATGTAGTTTTGTTTATCCATTTGCCAGATTTCATAAAATGTGGCAATTGCTAACATGATTCGGAAAGACTTAAGCATAGATACGACTGAGAAACTCTCATCGTAGTCAACACCTTGAACTTGTCGAAAACCTTTTGCGACAATTCTAGCTTTGCAGATAGTAACACTACTATCAGCGTCTATCTTCCTCTTGAAGATCCATTTAATCTCAATTGCTTGCCGATCAACGAGCAAGTCAATCAAAGTCCATACTTTGTTCTCATATATGGATCTCATCTCAGATTTCATGGCCTCAAGCCATTTCGCGGAATCTGGGCTCATCATCGCTTCCTCATAGTTCGTAGGCTCGTCATGGTCAAGTAACATGACCTCTAGAATAGGATTACCGTACCACTCTGGTGCAGATATCACTCTGGTTTACCTACGAGGTTCGGTAGTAACTTGATCTGAAGTTCCATGATCATCATCATTAGCTTCCTCACTAATTGGTGTAGTAGTCACAGGAACAGATTTCTGTGATGAACTACTTTCCAATAAGGGAGCAGGTACAGTTACCTCATCAAGTTCTACTTTCCTCCCACTCACTTCTTTCGAGAGAAACTCCTTCTCTAGAAAGGATCTATTCTCAGCAACAAATTTGCCTTTGGATCTGTGATAGAAGGTGTACCCAACAATTCTGTTTGGGTATCCTATGAAGATGCACTTCTCCGATTTGGGTTCAAGCTTATCAGCTTGAAACCTTTTCACATAAGCATTGCCGCCCCAAACTTTAAGAAACGACAACTTTGGTTTCTTGCCAAACCACAGTTCATAAGGCGTCGTCTCAACAGATTTTGATGGTGCCCTATTTAACATGAATGTAGCTGTCTCTAATGCATAACCCCAAAACGATAGTGGTAAATCGGTAAGAGACATCATAGATTGCACTATATCAAATAAAGTACGGTTATGACATTCGGACACACCATTACGTTGTGGTGTTCCAGGTGGCATGAGTTTGTGAAACTATTCCACATTGTTTTAATTGAAGACCAAACTCGTAACTCAAATATTTGTCTCTGCGATCAGATCATAGAAACTTTATTTTTCACTTCACTCTGAAGTTCTTTGAACTTTTCAAATGTTTCAGACTTATGTTTCATCAAGTAGATATACCCATATCTGCTCAAATCATCTGTGAAGGTCAGAAAATAACGATACCCGCCGCAAGCCTCAACATTCATCGGACTGCATACATCAGTATGTATTATTTCCAATAAATCAGTTGCTTGCTCCATTGTTCCGGAGAACGGAGTCTTAGTCATCTTGCCCATGAGGCACGGTTCACAAGCATCAACTGATTCATAATCAAGTGATCCCAAAAGCCCATCAGCATGGATTTTCTTCATGCGCTTTACACCAATATGATCTAAACGGCAGTGCCACAAATAAGTTGCACTATCATTATTAACTTTGCATCTTTTGGCTTCAATATTATGAGAATGTGTATCACCGCAATCGAGATCCAACAAACCATTTTCATTGGTTGTATGACCATAGAAGGTTTTATTCATGTAAACAGAACAACAATTTATTCTCTTACTTAAATGAATAACCGTATTGTAATAAACATGATCAAATCATATTCATGCTCAACGCAAACACCAAATAACACTTATTTAGGTTCAACACTAATCCTGAAAGTATAGGGAGTGTGCGATGATGATCATATCAATCTTGGAATCACTTCCAACACACAACGTCACTTCACCCTTAACTAGTCTCTGTTCATTTTGCAACTCCCGTTTCAAGTTACTACTCTTAGCAACTGAACCAGTATCAAATACCGAGGGGTTGCTACAAACACTAGTAAAATACACATCAATAATCTGTATATCAAATATACCTTTGTTCACTTTGCCATCCTTCTTATCCACTAAATACTTGGGGTAGTTCTGCTTCTAGTGACCAGTCCCTTTGCAGTAGAAGCACTTAGTCTCAGGCTTAGGACCAGACTTGGGCTTCTTCACTTGAGCAGCAACTTGCTTGCCGTTCTTCTTGAAGTTCCCTTTATTTCCCTTTGCCCTTTTCTTGAAACTAGTGGTCTTGTTAATCATCAACACTTGATGCTCTTTCTTGATTTCTACCTTCATCGATTTCATCATCATGAAAAACTCGGGAATCGTTTTCATCATCCCTTGCATACTATAGTTCATCACGAAGTTCTAATAACTTGGTGATGGTGACTAGAGAATCTTGTCAATCACTATTTTATCTGGAAGATTAACTCCCACTTGATTCAAGCAATTGTAGTACCCAGACAATCTTGAACACATGCTCACTGCTTGAGCTATTCTCCTCCATCTTTTAGCTATAGAACTTGTTGGAGACTTCATATCTCTCAACTCGGGTATTTACTTGAAATATTAACTTCAACTCCTGGAACATCTCATATGGTCCATGACGTTCAAAACTTCTTTGAAATCCCGATTCTAAGCTGTTAAGCATGGTGCACTAAACTATCAAGTAGTCACCATATTGAGCTAGCCAAACGTTCATAACGTCTGCATCTGCTCCTGCAATAGGTCAGTCACCTAGCGGTGCATCAAAGACATAATTCTTCTGTGCAGCAATGAGGATAAACCTCAGATCATGGACCCAATCCACGTCATTGCTACTAACACCTTTCAATATAATTTTTCTCTAGGAACACAATAAAGTGGGAGCAACATCGCGAGCTATTGATCTACAACATAGATATGCTAATACTACCATGACTAAGTTCATGATAAATTTAAGTTCAATTAATCATATTACTTAAGAACTCCCACTTAGAAAGACATCCCTCTAATCTTCTAAGTGATCACGTGATCCAAATCAACTAAACCATAACCGATCATCACGTGAAATGGAGTAGTTTTCAATGTTGAACATCACTATGTTGATCATATATACTATATGATTCACGCTCGACCTTTCGGTCTCAGTGTTCCGAGGCCATATCTGCATATGCTAGGCTCGTCAAGTTTAACCTGAGTATTCTGCGTGTGCAAAACTGGCTTGCACCCGTTGTAGATGGACGTAGAGTTTAACACACCCGATCATCACGTGGTGTCTGGGCACGACGAACTTTGGCAACGGTGCATACTCAGGGAGAACACTTTTTATCTTGAAATTTAGTGAGAGATCATCTTATAAAGCTACCGTCGAACTAAGCAAAATAAGATGCATAAAAGATAAACATCACATGCCATCAAAATATGTGACATGATATGGCCATCATCATCTTGTGCCTTTGATCTCCATCTCCAAAGCATCGTCATGATTTCCATCGTCACCGGCATGACACCATGATCTCCATCATATTGATCTATATCAATGTGTCGTCACATGGTCATCTCGCCAACTATTGCTCTTGCAACTATTGCTATCGCATAGCGATAAAGTAAAGCAATTATTTGGCGCTTGCATCTTATGCAATAGAGAGATAACCATAAGGCTTTTGCCAGTTGCCGATAACTTCAACAAAACATGATCATCTCATACAACAACTTATATCTTATCACGTGTTGACCATATCATATCACAACATGCCCTGCAAAAACAAGTTAGACGTCCTCTACTTTGTTATTGCAAGTTTTACGTGGCTGCTATGGGCTGAGCAAGAACCGCTCTTACCTACGCATCAAAACCACAACGATAGTTTGTCGAGTTGGTGATGTTTTAACCTTCCCAAGGACCGGGCGTAGCCACACTCGGTTCAACTAAAGTTGGAGAAACTGACACCCGCCAGCCACCTATGTGCAAAGCACGTCGGTAGAACCAGTCTCGCGTAAGCGTACGTGTAATGTCGGTCCGGGCCGCTTCATCCAACAATACCGCCGAACCAAAGTATGACATGCTGGTAAGCAGTATAACTTATATCGCCCACAACTCACTTGTGTTCTACTCGTGCATATGACATCTACGCATAAAACCTGGCTCTGATACCACTGTTGGGGAACGTAGTAATTTCAAAAAAAATTCCTACACACACGCAAGATCATGGTGATGCATAGCAATGAGAGGGGAGAGTGTTGTCTACGTACTCTCGTAGACCGAAAGCGGAAGCGTTAGCACAACGCGGTTGATGTAGTCGTACGTCTTCACGATCCGACCGATCAAGTACCAACGTAAGGCACCTCCGAGTTCAGCACACGTTCAGCCCGATGACGTCCCTCGAACTCCGATCCAACTGAGTGTTGAGGGAGAGTTTCGTCAGCATGACGGCATGGTGACGATGTTGATGTTCTACCGATGCAGGGCTTCGCCTAAGCACCGCTACAGTATTATCGAGGTGGACAATGGTGGAGGGGGCACCGCACACGGCTAAGAGACGATCAACTTGATCAACTTCTGTCTCTGGGGTGCCCCCCTGCCCCTGTATATAAAGGAGCAAGGGGGGAGGCGGCCGGCCTAGGAGGAGGGCGCGCCAAGGGGGGAGTCCTACTCCCATTGGGAGTAGGACTCCTCCTTTCCTTGTTGGAGTAGGAGTGAAGGAAAGAGGAGGAGAGGGAGAAGGAAAAGGGGGTTGCACCCCTTGTCCAATTCGTACCAGAGGGGGGGCACAGGCCTCCTTCCTTTTGGCCTATCTCCTCTATTCCCGTATGGCCCAATAAGGTCCATATACTCCCCGGCGAATTCCCGTAACTCTCCGGTACTCCGAAAAATACCCGAATCACTCGGAACCTTTCTGAAGTATGAATATAGTCGTCCAATATATCGATCTTTACGTCTCAACCATTTCGAGACTCCTCGTCATTTCCCCGATCTCATCCGGGACTCCGAACTCCTTCGGTACATCAAAGCATATAAACTCATAATATAACTGTCATCATAGCGTTAAGCGTGCGGACCCTACGGGTTCAAGAACTATGTAGACATGACCGAGACACGTCTCCGGTCAATAACCAATAGCGGAACCTGGATGCTCATATTGGCTCCTACATATTCTACGAAGATCTTTATCGGTCAGACCGCATAACAACATACGTTGTTCCCTTTGTCATTGGTATGTTACTTGCCCGAGATTCAATCGTCGGCATCTCAATACCTAGTTCAATCTCGTTACCGGCAAGTCTCTTTACTCGTTCCATAACACATAATCCCGCAACTAACTCATTAGTTGCAATGCTTGCAAGGCTTATAGTGATGTGCATTACCGAGTGGGCCCAGAGATACCTCTCCGACAATCGGAGTGACAAATCCTAATCTCGAAATACGCCAACCCAACAAGTACCTTCGGAGACACCTGTAGAGCACCTTTATAATCACCCAGTTACGTTGTGATGTTTGGTAGCACACAAAGTGTTCCTCCGGTAAACGGGAGTTGCATAATCTCATAGTCATAGGAACATGTATAAGTCATGAAGAAAGCAATAGCAACAAACTAAACAATCAAGTGCTATGCTAACGGAATGGGTCAAGTCAATCACATCATTCTCCTAATGATGTGATCGCATTAATCAAATGACAACTCATGTCTGTGGTTAGGAAACATAACCATCTTTGATCAACGAGCTAGTCAAGTAGAGGCATACTAGTGACATACTGTTTGTCTATGTATTCACACATGTATTATGTTTCCGGTTAATACAATTCTAGCATGAATAATAAACATTTATCATGATATAAGGAAATAAATAATAACTTTATTATTGCCTCTAGGGCATATTTCCTTCAATGGTTTTATACAGACTTTTGGAGAAGTCTGTATTTACAAGAAAGTGAGTGGGAGCTCTATAGCATTTCTGATATTATATGTAGAATTGACATATTGTTGATCAGAAATGATACTGAATTTTTTAATAGCATAAAAGGATACTTGAATAAGAATTTTCCAATGAAAAACCTTGGTGAAGCTGCTTATATATTGGGCATTAAGATCTATAGAGATAGATCAAGACGCTTAATTGGACTTTCACAAAGCACATACCTTGATAAAGTTTTGAAGAAGTTCAAAATGGATCAAGCAAAGAAAGGGTTCTTGCCTGTGTTACAAGGTGTGAAGTTGAGTCAGACTCAATGCCCGACAACTGCAGAAGATAGAGAGAAAATTAAAGCCATTCCCTATGCTTCAGCCATAGGTTCTAGCATGTATGCAATGTTGTGTACCAGACCTGATGTGTGCCTTCCTATTAGTTTAGCAGGGAGGTACCAAAGTAATCCAGGAGTGGATCACTGGACAGCGGTCAAGAACATCCTGAAATACCTGAAAAGGACTAAGGATATGTTTCTCGTTTATGGAGGTGACAAAGAGCTCGTCGTAAATGGTTACGTCGATGCAAGCTTTGTCACTGATCCGGATGACTCTAAGTCACAAACCAGATATGTATTTTTATTGAATGGTGGAGCTGTTAGTTGGTGCAGTTCCAAGAAGAGCGTCGTGGCGGGATCTACGTGTGAAGCGGAGTACATAGTTGCTTCGGAAGCAGCAAATGAAGGAGTCTGGATGAAGGAGTGCATATCCGATCTAGGTGTCATACCTAGTGCATCGGGTCCAATGAAAAATCTTTTCTGACAATACTGGTGCAATTGCCTTGGCAAAGGAATCCAGATTTCACAATAGAACCAAGCACATCAAGAGACGCTTCAATTCCATCTGCGATCAAGTCAAGGAGGGAGACATAGATATTTGCAAGATACATATGGATCTGAATGTTGTAGGCCCATTGACTAAGCCTCTCTCACGAGCAAAACATGATCAGCACCAAGACTCCATGGGTGTTAGAATCATTACAATGTAATCTAGATTATTGACTCTAGTGCAAGTGGGAGACTAAAGGAAATATGACCTAGAGGCAATAATAGAGTTGTTATTTATATTTCCTTATATCATGATAAATGTTTATTATTCATGCTAGAATTGTATTAACCGGAAACTTAGTACATGTGTGAATACATAGACAAATAGATTGTCACTAGTATGCCTCTACTTGACTAGCTCGTTAATCAAAGATGGTTAAGTTTCCTAGCCATGGACAAAGAGTTGTCATTTGATGAACGGGATAACATCATTAGAGAATGATGTGATTGACTTGACCCATCCCTTAGCTTAGCACTTTGATCGTTTAGTTTACTGCTATTGCTTTCTCCATAACTTATACATGTTCCTATGACTATGAGATTATGCAACTCCCGAATACCGGAGGAACACTTAGTGTGCTATCAAACATCACAACATAACTCGGTGACTATAAAGATGCTCTACAGGTGTCTCCGATGGTGTTTGTTGAGTTGGCATAGATCGAGATTAGGATTTGTCACTCCGTGTATCGAAGAGGTATCTTTGGGCCCTCTCGGTAATGCACATCACTATAAGCCTTGCAAGCAATGTGACTAATGAGTTAGTTACGGGATGTTGCATTACGCAACGAGTAAAGATACTTGCCGGTAAAGAGATTGAACTGGGTATTGAGATACCGACGATCGAATCTCGGGCAAGTAACATACCGATGATAAAGGGAACAACGTATGTTGTTATGCGGTTTGACCGATAAAGATCTTCGTAGAATATGTAGGAACCAATATGAGCATCCAGGTTCCGCTATTGGTTATTGACCGGAGATGAGTCTCGGTCATGTCTACATAGTTCTCGAACCCGTACGGTCCACACGCTTAACGTTCGGTGATGATCGATGTTATGAGTTTATGTGTTTTGATGTACCGAAGGTATTTCAGAGTCCCAAATATGATCACGGACATGACGAGGAGTCTCGAAATGGTCGAGACATAAAGATCGATATATTGGGAGGCTATGTTTGGACATCGGAATGGTTTTGGGTAAGTTCGGGCATTTACCGGAGTACCGGGGGGTTACCGGAACCCCCCGGGGAGTGTATGGGCCTTAATGGGCCTTAGTGGGAGAGAGGAGGAGGCGGCC
>NC_057797.1:78247768-78280324 GCF_018294505.1 Triticum aestivum
CTCCCTCTCTCCCCCTTCCTTCTCTTCTACTCCAACAAGGGAAAGGGGGAATCCTACTCCCACCGGGAGTAGGACTCCCCCCTTGAGGTGCGCCATAGAGGGCCGGCCCTCCCCCTCCTCCATTCCTTTATATACGGGGGAGGGGGCACCCCATAGACACACAAGTTGATTGTTTAGCCATGTGCGGTGCCCCCTCCACAGAATTCCACCTCGGTCATATTGTTGTAGTGCTTATGCGAAGCCCTGCGTCGGTAACTTCATCATCACCGTCATCACGCCATCGTGCTGACGAAACTCTCCCTTGACCTCAGCTGGATCTAGAGTTCGTGGGACGTCACCGAGCTGGACATGTGCAGATCACGGAGGTGACGTACCTTCGGTGCTAGGATCGGTCGGATCGTGAAGACGTACGACTACATCAACCGCGTTGTCATAACGCTTCCGCTTACGGTCTACGAGGGTACGTAGACCACTCTATCCCCTCTCGTTGCTATGCATCACCTAGATGGATCTTGCGTGTGCGTAGGAAATTTTTTGAAATTACTGCGTTCCCCATCAAATCATACAGGTGAAGAACTCCAACATAAATAGTATATAAAAGTGAAGCAAATGAAAGTTTCTTTTAAGTAAATTCTATGAAAAATATTAGCTATTTATTAGGATTAATAGACTAAATATCCAGACGTTGAGGAAAACAAGTGAAAAAAGAAAGAGTGAATGGACAAAATCAAAAGAAGGGTTTATTGCAAGCAATGTCGACACTACTTTCGACTATGAGTTGTGCACATGCGGTATTGGAGTGGTGGCTCAAGATGAGATGGGCAGGTTCAAGGTAGATTGCAATGAAGAAGTTACTTATGTCATTGACGCGTTGGGACAATAGAAGCTCCAGCCATACGACATGGACTAGCTTTGCCAAATAAATTGGGGTTTAACAATCCAGTCAAGTTGCTTCCAAGCAACAAAGACTCTCCAAGGGGAGGAGTGTCCACAACGGTCGCTCCTTATTTTGGGGGAGGTCTCCGATTAACGTTGGTGTGACAGTTGTTTTGCTACAGTTTTTGTAAAGATAGATTGGAGTAAGTGTTGGGTGTATATCTTGCTGATTTTGACCCGTCTGCTAGATTTTTTATTGCCACCGAAACCGATGCTTCAGGAAGTCACACAAGCTGCTTGATCCAACCATGACATATCAACAAAGGAGCCTCATCGAGAGCGTAATACATAAGACGAGCTAGTGAGGTATAATGAGACTTGAAACCCCACATGCCTGGGAGGGCCCCGTTAATGAGTGCAGCGACAATGTGCTCCCCTAGGTTGGCTTGGCCACCCATAGAGCCTTATAATTCACTACAGTCGATTATGATGAACAACAAAGTATAAGAAGCAAGAAACTAGGGTAAATGATAAATAATACTCACAAAGTAGTAATGGATGTGTTTGATCGATTGTGTGTTGTTCAATCGTCTGTAATCCCTCCTATATTTATGGGAAAACTGAAATTTTTTGTGCAAGAAAAGGTTTTAGAATCCTATCTCGGCCCTTAGATCTTGCATGATTCAGACGAGTGCACCCAGAGCCTATGAATCCCTCTGGATGGGCTCTGGGCCAAGTCAACATGTTTCTATATTGGCTAGGAGGGCGTCCGAAACCATTTCGTTTGGTCTTGAAAATGGTTGCACATATCTAGGTTGGTCCGAAGAGCGTAGATGGTTTCACACTTTTAGATTGCCCCGAATGGCGTCATGAGTTTCTAGGTGAACTCATGGCGAGCTATCATCTTGTCCTAATTCACTAGAGGGCGCCCGGAGCCTCCACACGAGATCCAGGCAAGGTGTTGTCAACAAATTGTTTAGGTACCAATTATCAAGTTGTATCTGTTAGTTGATCAAATATATATAAATGCAACTTGATTTAAAAGAAAAGGTTGATCTCTAACTAATTAATTTGTGTCTTTAGTTTGTAATGTCTAGTATGTCCTTGTTTCCATTATGTTTTGCTTCCTTGACGACATCAACAAGGTGGCGATGATGATGCGCTAGAATAAGGTCCCTCCGGCCTGTCACTACCTCAACTATGTCGATCCGGCGCTGACGAATGGCTAGGTCATTTTTTCCATTAGGTGTTGCTTCATTGACGATATCGGGAAGGTGGTGTTGACAATGATATGTTGGAATAAGGTCTCTCCAACCTCTCCCTACCTCGATGGTGTTCAATCCGAAGCTAATGAATGGCTTGTGAGTGTAGGGGCTACCAGATCTGTTAGCCCTTTTTGGATCTTGGCAGTTGGTGTATCAATCAAGAGAAGTAACTGTCTGGCATTTGGTGTGGCGACTTCGGCCTTTTTTCTATTTGCTTTGCGGCATAGTCGGGTTTCTCCAACCCTTGAACCGATGGTGAAGAATCACAAATTTGCGTTGCATGGGAGATCCCTAGCCGACGTTCATTAATCTGTTGTTAGAGATCTTGTTTCTAGTAGTGGATGGCTATTGCGTTATCTAAAGTCTTGTATGAGCGTTTACAGGCGCCTCTTTTCATTACTGTCAGTTTAATACAATTTTCAAGCTTCAATGGACGATGCACAATCGAGCGAGAAAAAATCGATTGGTATGGTTTCCATTGTAATTTTATTTGTTGGTGATCATTTGATGCTTTGTTGTCTTTTCATTTTCATTATGTATTAGTAGCTTTTTGTTTTCAATAACTATATACTCCAGTTATATGTGCTTAACCATTTTGCCCATGTGCACCCGAACTCAAAATAAGTTCCGGCCGCACCAATCCCTTCACACGAGTCACAACTCACAACGAGCCACAAGTTCCGACCTCTCTCCGATCCCCGCCGGCGCCGCTCCCAGCCCCGGCCCGGAATCCTGCCGGCGGTATGCCGCGCGGCCGCGACAAGCCGGCCACCGTACGCGTCTACACAGTATGCGACGAGTCCAAGTACCATTTCCCAGCCCTACCCCGGCATCTCCTCCTCCGCAGCACTGCCGCTAATCCAATCCTTCTCCCTCCCCGCTCGCCGCGGATCCCAAACCAACCGCAGGTACCTCATCGTCCGGAACGTGCCTTCGCTCGGGTGCGGCGACGAGCTCGGCACCCTATTCTCGTCGTACGGGCCGCTGGAAGAGTGAGCCATCCTTCAGCGACCTGAAAATTCACTTATTCTAACGTTTTGCGTTCAGTACCTTCCTTCCGAGTTTCGCTCTCACCATTTTGATATTCCTTTGTGAGTGATGTGTTTTTGTTTTGGTTCAGGTGCAAGGCCATGGATGCCGAGGACTGCGAGGAGTACACCGACGTCTTCTTCATCAAGTTCTCGCAGGTCAGCAACGCGAGGTGACTATTTCTGAATATGTACTGAAAACTGAAGGATGTAAGTAGCATGTTGAATTTGTTGTACTGTCAGTGTTTCGTGCTTATGCAATTGAGTGAAAAAAACAGAGGCTTATTATTCAGCATAATTAATGGAATGAACTGAGGAAAGGTGACTTGGGTAGGCATTCCAGAAGCAAAATTTAATAAGATACTGGTATACTTTGATGCCAGTATGTGTGCCTTTACTTGTGAATTGGGATTACCAAGATGTTAATCAAAGGAAGGGTTTGATTATTCCTTGGACCTTCTTTGAGGGCATGATTTTTAGTTCAGGTATTCTGCTTCAGTCTTTGGCACTTAGGGTAGCAAATCTGGAGCCAATAGTTTTAACAACCACCTGTTTCCTATCTTTTCTTTCATCAAAATTCATACTTCCTAATACCTAATACTTCTTTAAGTGAGGAATTGGCGCTGTAATTTACTCATTTTGCAGGTTCGCAAAAAGGAAGTTAGATGAGTCTGTATTTCTTGGCAACCGGCTGCAGGTGTCATATGCACCTCAATTTGAGAGTATTTTGGATACCAAGGAGAAACTGGAAGTCCGGAGAAAGGAAGTCCTCGGCCGAATAAGATGTATGCCATTTTTTACAAAGATATATCTTCGTCTTAGAATTTATTATTGTGATGACAGTATTTATTCCTTGGTTCTTCAATTGTTTGATTTATATATTTGCTTGCTTCAGCCTCTGTTGGAAGCAGATCAGAACGGTTAACTCAGTATTCTCCAGGGCAGGGATCTTCTAGTGGGAACTTGCATCATCATATGAGCCCCAATAAGAGGTTATTATTTCACATGTTGTCATTTGTTTCCGCTCTTTATTTAGTTCTGCGGTGTACAAATGATAATTAAAAGTTGGTCATAATTTGCTTGTCATATGATATTACATGCAGTTACTTCTTCCATCAAGTTTTTCTGGTCATGCTTTCCCTGAGCTTCTATGCATTTTCTTCTAGAACAATCAATGTGAATATTCAGACCTAGCAGTATCATCCAAACTCGAGATATGGATTCTTTTTTCTAGGGAATAGATCATATACAATCTTATTTTGTCTGAGGATTTGTACTACATCGCTTATACCTAATAAAAGGCTAGAGGTCCAGAAGAATACAGTGTGACTGTTCTCCGAGAAAAAGGTGAACACTTAGGTGACTGCTCGTCTAAAGACTCATCTTATCATCTTCAGGGAATACACAAAGACACTTCATGCTTCTCATATCGAAGATGTTCGTTTCAGTCATGTGTCCTCTAATAAGGTATGTAGTAGTAATACAATTTTCAGGCTGAAAACCAAGTTGTCCATTGATGGAAATTGGGCCATTTAGTAAGCAGACTAGATCGTGCTTTAAGGGAATTTTATTTTTAGAAAAGCTAGGGAGAAGCTCTGGTCAACTAAGATGCATTACTGCTAGAAAGACAGCATTAGTGCGCTTGCTCATGTGAAGTACTCGGCGAGGGCAAAATCCGTAGTAGTTGGAATTGTGGATATCCTGCTGTGTGCAATCTAGCTCAGCTCATTAGTGCGGCACATCATCCATTAGGATTTTCCAACAAACCCCTTTTTACCTTTTCATGGCTTGTGATTTTCTTTCCTTTCATGAAATGCCTTTTGATCAATTTGTGGTGGACTTGCCTTTTGATCGCAGGACTATTTTCCATCCGAGTCGATGATTGCAACTGTAAATCTTGTGAGGCAGAAGCTTGATAAGGTAAAAGTATATATGTGTTACTGTTATGTGTTATCTATCGCCTAACATGCCACATGGATAAGCTAAGAGTTTTATTTTTTTTTTCAAAATAACAGATACAGTCCGGCAGTGATGGTTCCAATGCTGTAGCTGCGTCCAAGAAACCAAAGGGTCGATGACCGTAGGCGCATTTGAATCACTGGATGGCGTGGAGCACGCGTTAGGAATTATGTGGCTTACTCCACTTTGTAGCCTTCCCTTTGTGCATCGTCCTACTTGATTCTTAGAAGTTAGAACTGGCCAGCTGAGATTGTTGTACCAGTCTTTTCTCTTTATGCAAATGCCAATTTTCTTACCTGATACAACTTTGAACTTTCGCACCTGATACTTGGTCTTTGTAAAAAAGAAAGAAAAGGCCACTGAAAAATAACGAAGCGACGATGATGTTTCTCGAGGAAATACTCACAAAGCAGAAGCATGTTCTTTTTATCGCTGGAGGCATGCTAAACCAAATTAATATTTGTCATTCAGTTTCATCCTGGATTAGAAACAACAAAATTACAAAAATGGTTTTCTCTAGAATGGAAAAGAACAGAGAGGGGCTCAGCGCTCACGTGCTCCCAGGGGACGGCTCAGGCGAAACCCTACCGCTGCCCCTGCACCTCCTCCTATCCAGCCACCCGCCGTTGACGGAGGAAGGTGCCGGGCAAAGCCCTACGTGGTGGACGGCGGCCGGTGGGTCCTCACCACGGCAGGCGCGGATGGCGGAGACGGAAGGTCGAGCATGGTTGACTAGGTGGTGGCACACGAGGGATTCGGGCCCTTATGCCCGGATCTGATGGTCGCAGCGGCGGTTGTCGTTGTATGGGCGACGACATCAGTTGGAGCGGTGTTGGGTGCTCCTTGTAGCGTCCAGAATCAAGGTGGTGGCCCCTCTTCTTCGACGATGGAGGGCTTCGGAGTCGTGTAGGTGACTCAGATGTTGGATCTCGAGCTGGTGACGACCTTTATGAGGCCAGCGGCGGTATGGGACGTCCACTCCATCAACAGATCAGTTTTGATGGGGCTCGGGAGGTGACACACGGAGACATTGAGCAATGCCTGTCGCCGACCAATGAAGCCTCCGATGGATGCACCGTCGTTGGATGCTACACATGACGTCTCATGCGGAGGCGTCAATCATGCCTGCTACCAGCAGGTGCTGCACGGTGTCTCTAGCGGAGGTGTCATGTTTACTCTGTTGCTGCTCGATCGAAAGTGGTGCGACAATGGCGGGAGGCAAGCCGTATGGGACATCTATTTTTTGGTGCCATCTCCAGAGGTATCCGGTTATTGAGGAGTCGGTAGCCGGTTAAGGGATGATGGTACAAATGACTTCAAGGATGACTTTATGCACTTTGGCGGAAACACAAGATCTCTGATCAAGCTGTGTCAACGCACGCATGCGTCGTGTCCTTACTGAAAGTGGTGGACTGATGCTTGGCTTTGGGGATGAGAATGCGCAGTTGGACCTTGTTTTGGACTCGTCACCATAGGCGTATGTGCGGTGATTCCTTCTTGAAGGTATAGCCTAGAAGTTGTGTATTTCTTGTTTTGATTTCGTCTTGTATCATAGGGTTAGTGGCTATCTGATGGAGTTACTGTCGCGAGGCATGCAACCTCGGGTTTTCTTTTCATTTTATTTTTGGGTCGACAACTCCGCCTATGTTGTCTCAATATAGTTGGTCCCAAGCCCGGGTAAAGGAGGAGGGTTGTGATAGGCTTGGCGTCCCAACGTAAAAACTCAACCACTCTTATGGAGATGAAACCCTAAGCCTACCGCAACTTGTTTGGGACTAAAGGCTTTGTTGTTGTTGTTGTTGTTGTTGTTGTTGTTGTTGTTGTTGTTGTTGTTGTTGTTGTTGTTGTTGTTGTTGTTGTTGTTGTTTTTGGGTCGACATTGTTCAGCTGATGGATTTACATGCTTAATAATATATATGGTTGTGTGCATCGGTTGATGTAGAGGTCGGGGGTTATCCTCCTTTAAAAAAACATTCATGACCTGGGACGAACTAAGCCCAGCTTACATGGTTAGGTTTCTTGATGTGGCGAACCAACCTGTGGTTGGATGGTTAGGAAAACAGTGATATCCCTAGCCCAACAGGTTCAAGTCTTAGACTTGATGTTGGTGCTTGCATTATTCCTGGATTTATTCCAAACTTCCGGATATGTCCGTTCAGTGGGAGGAGACGTTCCCATCGACTGCGATGCGTCTGTGATGATTTAATAAAATTTCAAGATACTATGTCGTCTCATTCTCTTGGAGGTGTTCATAGGGATAGGGTGTGAGTGTGTGCATTCATAGAGGTGAGTGTATGCTCACATATGTGAGCGACTTCGATTGTACTATGTAAAAAAAGTGTTTTTATGTGGAACCAACCCATTTAGGTTCAGGTCCTAGACTTTATACTCACATATTTTCTGAATTATTTCGGCTTCTCCCCCGCTATTCTTTCAATGGTACAATGTGCATGTCAATTAAGGATGGAGATTGATAACAAAACCAGAATCACTATGTTCACGTGTAATGGCTGGGAAATACTATCATGGTACAGATTTCCTGAATGCCAAAAAGAAAAAAGGCAGCTCGCATGTTTGGCAAGCAATTTTGAAGGGTAGAACAGTACTACAGCTGGGATTAATCAAAAGAATAGGAGATGGTCTATCCACCAACATATGGAAGGATCGGTGGATACCAAGGATTCCATGAGGCAAGCCAATATTTAAGAGCGAAAAAGTAACTGTGGAGAAAGTTTCAGAGCTCATTAATGATGATGGAAAAAGTTGGAACATTCAAAAATTGAATAGTAATCTATCTCCTATGGAGGTAAATGAAATCCTTAAGATTCCTTTGGGAAGGTTAGACCAAGACCTATGGGCTTGGGGTGAAGAAAGACATGGCATCTACACTGTAAAATCAGCCTACAGAGCTTTAGCAAAGCAGTTTAGGGCTGAAAGTCAACATCATGAAGGAGTTGCACAAAGTTCAACTATTGAAGAGAATAAGTTATGGAAGAAACTTTGGAACTTGTCAATTCCCCCCAAGGTAAAAACTTTCTGGTGGCGTGTTATTAAAGGCTTCATGCCTGTAAAGGCTATATTGAAAAAAAGACACATCAAAAAATTAAGTAACTGTGTTGAATGTGGTGTAAATGAAGATACTATCTTCCATGCTTTGATAGAATGTTCTTATGCCCGAGTTTTCTGGAATTTGTTTAAAAAACTTTATGGCATTAAGCTTCCCAAACTACATCACCTAACTTGGGCCCAAGACATTCTAGATGATGAAGTATGTGCAACGGAAAAGGCAGGATATATTTTGTGTGGCATGTGGTCAGTGTGGACATCACGAAATAATAGAATTCATGGAGATTCCTCAACTAATCTAACTCAAGCTTGCAGGTGGGCGCATGACATGGCATCAGATCTGATGTTAAATGCAAAACCACAAGGAGAAGGAACCAAAACTAAGACCAAGACATACTGGCAACGTCCACAAGAAGGCTACTATAAAATTAATGTAGACGCAGCGTTCAATTCAAAGGATGAAAAAGGAGCTTCAGGGGTAATAATCAGAGACGCTGATGGCACTGTAGTAGCGGCGAGCAGTAAATGGTATGATTCAGTCCCTAATGTTTTAACAGCAGAAGCTTTAGCTTGTAGAGATGGAGCTAAGATGATGAAGATTCTCAATATTCGGCAAGGAACAATGAAGACTGATTCTCAGGAGCTTGTGTCCTTTTGGAGATCCAGAAAACATCATAGAGCTAGCATCTTGTCGATTATCAATGAAATACAAGAGCTAGTAGAAGGATGTAGTGGTTTTGATATTTACCATGTTAAGAGGGAGGCAAATATAGCAGCTCACAAAGTTGCCAAATTTGCTTCTGAATCAAATCCGGAGTGTGCCTGGATACACCAGGTGCCGGATAGCATCCTTCGGTGTACTAGACAAGATTGTAATCATGTTACTAGTTAATGATGAAGCTCTTGTTTGAATCGGAAAAAAAAATGCGTTGTTATGGCGACTTCGTCTATTCGAGGTTGTAAATTGGTTGTACGTGCGTCTTGAGCTTTTTTTTTCTTCTTTGAGGGGGGCGTGTGTGTTGAGCCAACAGGAAAAAATAATGCGCCAAGCAGCCGAGGCTAAGGCCCATGTCTCTCAATTTAGGCCCACTTCGTAGAAGAGAAGTCAATGGGCCGAACAGAGCGTGTCATCACCATCCGGCCCAGCCTTCGTCAGTATCCAGAGGCCCCCAGACCTAGCGTGCCGCCGTTTAGCTCCACCGCCGCCGCCCGCGAACCCCTCCCCCCGACGAGCGACGCACCCGCCGACATTCAGGCCGTCGCCTCAGTCCCACACACGCCTCCACCATCCAGTCGGCGACCGTCAACCCGCCAACCGCCACCCATGGCAGAGACCAGCGAGAACGAGTACCACACCGACGAAGAGGAAGACCTGGTCGGAGAGGAGGAAGGAGGCACCGGGAGCGAAGGCGAGGAGGTTGGAGTGACCGGCAAGAAGAGGAATCGGCCTCTAAAGAAGAAGAGCCTGGACGGCTTCAGCAAGCGCGGGGTGTGCTACCTCAGCCGCGTCCCTCCCCACATGAACCCGTCGCACGTCCGCCAGATCTTCTCCAAGTACGGCGAGGTGCAGAGGATCTACCTCGTCCCCGAAGGTAATCCCCCGTCATGAACCAAATCGGTGGCTGCGTTCTGTATGTTTGATTTGTGATACGGTACCAAAGCTAGGAACACACAGAGCTGAAAGCCCTACTTGTTTTACCAAAGCTAATGCAATGATGTTAGCTTCTAGTCTAGTCTATAGAAAACCAAAGAGAACAAACCATATTTATCTGATGTTGATGTCTCCCGCGTAATCCCGTGCAGAGTATTCTGCTGCAAATAACGCCTCTCAACCTGTGTAGCAAGGCTGTATTTCGGTAGTAGAAGGCTGTTCATGGAGTTCTAGGTTTGTTTGTCTTGCTTGTATTTGTGAAAACATTCTTCATTTCTTCTAGGGGAAAAATTGAAATAGAGCATGTCATCAAATGATAATCATGTTTTGCATGCTGATTGCACATGTTGCTGCGGCAGTATTTACCGTGCAGTGAAAGTGAGTTGTTTTTCCTGCCCCTCGTGGTTATACGTCTTAGAATGTGAAGTGCTCTACTGCTCTTTATGATGCTTACATATTTGTAAATGAAAATAACCCAACTTCTTAACTGTTATGTACTAATGTCATCTCTTTCCTCCAGGTCAAGGTCATCGCAAGCATAGTAACGTAAAAGCGAAGGCTTACTCCGAAGGGTATGTTATGAAAATACACAGATGAGCTGCTTTGGAGAGACTTGCTAGATCCCATTTTTCGGTTTTATGCTGAAAGTGAAACATGGAGCAATACTTACCATTGTCTACTTATTGCATTTCTGGAGTAGTCATGTAAACATATGGTAGATGATGTGTATTTCACAATTTTGACATATTTTTATTGTTGTATTTGTCACTTGTATGGCCTTAATAATGTTCCTAAAATCTGTGTAGGTGGGTTGAGTTTGCAAAGAAAAGTGTCGCCAAGAGGGTGGCTAATCTTCTTAATGGTGAACAAATAGGTGTGTTCTCGGCTCTATGTTACATGTGTTTTATTCTTTCTATGTTACCGTTGGTTTACATTAGATGTACTGAACATGGATGATCGGTTCTTCCTTTTTATTGCTCAACCCTCAAACCCCTCAATTTTTTGGCCTCAAAAGGGTTGCTTTTGTCGGCTCTGTCATGTTTGAAGAGCTATACAATGTGTGCTAGAGAGCTCAATTATTCTTGTCTGACAATTATTGATGACCATCTGTGTTAATGATGTATTTTATTAGGTGGGAAGAAGAGGTCGTCATTTTATTATGACATCTGGAACATAAAGTATCTCAGGAAGTTCAAATGGGATGATCTGGTTGGTGAAATAGGTATGCCTAAAGTACAAAACTGTAAAGTAGCTATAAACTTGTCAGTAATGTGAACTGATTTGTACGTAGTCTAATCCTTGGAGTTTAATGCAGCTGAGAAGACTCATATCAGGGAACAGAAATTAACATTGGAGATAACAGCTGCGAAGAAACAACGTGATCATTATCTCTCTAATGCTGAAAAGTCTCGTACACAGAAATTTATTCGTGAGCGCATAAAAAAGGTATGCTCTATTGTTTAACATACTTCTGCTAGCATAATTCACGATGGGGATTTTCTTTCTGTCCTGTGTCATCTTTATTTATGATTACCAGACACTTGGTGACACATGGTTTGGTTATAGTAGGAAAAACATTTCAGTTACAAGCTAGCCCGAACACTGGATATTTTCTCCCTTATTTTGCCGTTCATTGCAAGTTTCATTACTAAGATCTCTATATACCTTGGTGACATCCTTGAAACAGAAGCAAAAGCCGGAAGGAAAAGAATCCAATGATGTTGGTGAGACGAATAACGATCGTCCAATTCCTCGACAGAATAGAGCAGTTGAGGAGAGAGGCCCTAATAAAAAGGCAAAGCTCTCAAAAAATATTCTGGCCGGAGTAAGTGTGCAGCCCTCTGGCAGTTTATCTGGTGGCGCTTTTATGTTAGCTAGCTAGTCATTTGACCTGCTTTCATCACACTTGCAGGTATTCGGTGGTTCATCATGATCGATTTTGATTCCTGGTGGATTGGAGCATTGCAAACTGAATGTTCTAGCACAAGATCATTCCTGTCTTCACCACCTGCTCCGCCTTTGTAGATTAGGCTGTCATTTTTTGTAATGGAAGGTGAATGGTTTGGTCGTTTGGTGATTGCGGATTGCCAGATATGTATTGCTTCTGCTGTAATACTGGGATGGATGTACACTGTTGTTAATTTGAAACAGTGAAGTAAGAACAACTTTAGCAGACCCACAAAACGCCCCGGCCCGCAAAATAACTGCCAAATTGCGGGTTGTGGCCAGAAAATCTGCACGAGCAGACCCCGCATCCCGCCCCGGTCCGCAAATTTTTTTGCGGGGCGCGGCAAATCTTTTTTCCCAACCTCTATCTTCACGGGCTGGGAGGCTGACCCGAGCTCAACCCCTATCCCGCACGAGATTTGGCGGGAGGGACATTTTCATGCGGCCCTTCCCGCTCCCCGCACCCTCCATCACCATTGCCCCCACTCCGCAAGCTTCGACTGCTCCTCCTCGGCTGTCGCTCGCCGCCATGGACGACCCCATGTCCCCCGTCACCGTCGAGGTCGCGCACGCCCCTTTCTCTCGGGCGGATCTCGTAAAAAAAATATTCCACGAATATATTTTTTACGGATCCGTTTGGGGGGTCTGCATTTGTGCCAGCCTGCGTCGGCTCACAAAAGCGGTTTTGCGCGAATTGCAAACGCATTTTATGAGCCGGCGGGATACGGGGTCTGCTAGAGTTGCTCTAATATTACCCTGTATTGGCCATATGATTGGGAACATTTCAATTCTATATTATACTAAGAAAACAAGTGAATTTGGGAGTCCGAGTTTGACTATCTCAATGCACTTGAGGCCATCTCTGATCCAAACACATATATATGGGAATAGGCGTGCCAATTGTTAGGATTTAATTAATCCTATTAATTCCTATTTTTCCTAATTGAGGCGGTTGTCTCGTGTCCCTTCGGACGTATCTCTTCGGGGACTATATATATGTAATCCCATCATCAATGAGAACGACGATTCTACTGCTTGTCATTTGCCTCTTGCAATTACTTCGAACACGTTATCAGCACTGTAGTTTCTCCGAACAGAGCGACTAGGCCATCCCAACGAGACGGTTACGGACGGGACGACCACGGCCATGGAGCAACAACAAACTTCGATCCATATCCCTGTGCTCGATGGATTGAAATCAAGAAAGAGAGAAATCGGAGTCAAGAAGCAACCGAAGCCTTGATCTAATTGCTACGTACAAGAATCAAGGTGCTACCTTCCGATTTTAATCCTTTACGCAACAAACTGTCTTCAGGCATGCAGGCCATGGCCTTCGGCTGCCTTCCGGCATGCAGCAGCGGGAAGAACAACACACGACCATGGCCTTCGGCCTCTGCGTGGGGCTTCCTAGCGCGGCTCCTCTGCAGCCCCGACTCCTCTTGAAGTGGAGACGGCCAACGGCTGACGCGGCGCTCTTTCTTCCGGTCGGCGAACCCATCTCGCTTGTCGGTTACTGCGGCGCTCGCGCCCACGCGGCAGCAGGCTGTGGCGGTCGAAGGTAGCAGTGGCCAACGGCTGTGGCCGCCGCGGTGAAGCCTCCTGTCGCACGACGCGGACACCGCATCCGACGCGGAGCGACTTTCTCGATGGCCTCGCCTGCCGAGGGAATTGTGTCGGCTTCCGGCCGGCGACGCCTGAAGCGCGCGCGCCGCGGCGGCTCGTCCCTCCGGCGTCGGTGACTTGCTCCATGCGTGTCAGCAAAGCAAGGCAACGCTGGCGGCGCAACCACCTGGAGCAGTGGCAGCCCGAAACGGCGGCCATGGCGCGGCCTTCCCACGCGCGGCGCTTGCGCACGTGGTACCCAGCGCGCGGCGGCGCACGGTGCGGCCGTCTCCGGGCGGCGACGATTATCAGGGACGAGTCCCAATCATAACTGCAGGAGAGAAAAAGGAAGAGAACCTTATCTCTTCGGCTGCTTTGACTTCAGCCCTTGCAGTTTCTCATAATCAAAAATGAGTTTCTGCAGTTTTCTCTTAAGCCTTCCTGCTTAGTTCATCACGCATGGTAGCCTATTTATCTGTTGAGTTCTTTTAAAAAAAATCCAGAAATATGTGGTTGTTGATGCTTGACATGTTCAATGTGTGTGCTTTTTAGCAATCCCTATAACATGTCCTATTAATACAACGACGCTGTTTTGCGATTGAGATTAAGTTTTCTCGCACAGCCATATTGATTTGCGATTGAGAATTTTATTTTCTCGCCAAACAATCTCATAGTGATTGAGATTAATTTTCTCTCGCAAAATATTAATTCATCCTACTGAATTATCTTGCAACTTGATACATGATCATCTCATTTATTTTGGGATCTATACAATTCAAGTTTTTCACTTGAACATCAAGTTTGCAACATCATTACTATTCATTATAATAGTGGTGTATTTCTGTTGAGTACGATGTATTTCGGTATGTATGTATCTCCATGTCCGCTACATGTTGAGATTAATACGTCTATTTGCAATTGAGATTTTTAATTTCTTGCAAATAAGAATGCAAAATTCAAAGTGATTTCTTCAAATTGATGTATTGGGATCACAAGGTAGTCATTTAGATCTACTGCCTTCGCAGATTATCAATGACTACTGTTAAAGCCTATATTGTCATTTTGACATTATAATTGCTTTACAAAGTGCTCTCCCACACATTTTACTAAGTCATGACATAAGGTATTACGAGTGAGTATCTACTGATTCCATCAGATTATACTCTCTAGTGCTACGAGATCTACTCCATTTTGGAGATTATCTTCAAGGTGTCATATTTAGCAATTTGAGATTCACACTAATGGTTTCAAGATAACTTCTTGAAATACCCATTGATTTTGCTAAGTTCATTATAACATCAACCATGATGGTCTTTAATTTACTGGTTGTAAATTAATTATCTCCGGTTTACCCATAGAGGTAACATATGGCTATAGAGTTTGGGGCATTCGCCCTCAATGGCCACCACTGCCCTATCGGGGCCATGGACATCATGATCGCTCTTGTGTCCCGTGGGATAATGTGTGCAATCCAGGATTCACTTCTGGTCAGGATCACGCCGCTAACAGAAAAATGTTGTCTTATACATTATAAGGCATTAGATTCAGATCTCAGCATCTGGTTATTCTATATCAGCAATTCCTGGGATACAATGAACCTCAAGGGCAAAGGTTTGAATCTTACTTGAACCTTCAATCCGACAACACCAGCCGTGACGGGACCCTATGAGCACGGAGAACGTGATGGTTGAATATGCCTCAACCGACATGTTTGGAGACTTCTTCTAGTCTCTCAATCTCCTGAGTGGTCAACATAATTTATGTCAATTTACGATGTTCTAATAAGAACATAAGTATTGTTGTCATCATATATTGTATATCACAATATATTGTATCAGCACTTTGAGTGAAGTGCACTGTAGGTCCTTAAACTATTTCAGGGGTGTCACATAGGTCTTCGAACTATGAAAATCGTCATTTAGGTCCTCGAAGTACAGTAAGTGTGTCATCCAGGTCCAAAATCTCACTAACCCCTCTAAATGGCCAGCTGGCATGGTGAACAGTGCGAAAAATAAAAAATATGAACAAAAAAAATCTGAAAATCTTTGGCATCAAAGATACCTTGGTGCGTGAATAGTAAAAATGTTCATTAATTCAAAAAAATGTTCGCGAATATGGGAAAAATATTCGCGACTTTAAAAAAGTTCACAAACAATAAATTTGAAAATATGTTCGCGAACCACAAATATTGTTCGTGGGTATGGAAAAAAAAGCTCGCGAACCACAAAAATTCCTGACTTTAAAAAATGTTAGTGAACTTTTTATTAAAGTCGTAAATATTTTTTCCGAATTCATCGTTCGCGAACATTTTATTAAAGTCACGAATATTTTTTCCAAATTCATCGTTCGTGAATATTTTTTTAAAATCATGAATATTTTTTCCAAATTCATCGTTCGCAAACTTTTTTAAACTCGCGAATATTTTTTCCAAATTCATCGTTCGCGAACATTTTTTTAAAGTCGTGAATATTTTTTCCAAATTCATCGTCCGCGAACTTTTTTTAAACTCACGAATATTTTTTTGAAGTCGCGAATATTTTTTTCCAAATTCATCATTCGCGAACATTTTATTAAAGTCACAAATATTTTTCCAAATTTATCGTTCACGAACTTTTTTTGAATTAATGACATTTTTACTGTTCACGCGCCAGGGTCTCTTCGATGACAGAGGATCTCAGTTTTTTGATATTTTTTTATATTTATTCTTTGTCGTGTACTGTTCATCACGCATAGGAATTCAGGACTGTTTGCCGCGTACTGTTACGGTTACTGTTTATGTGCTAGCTGGCCAGTTAGAGCCTGTCAGGGAGATTTTGGACCTGAATGACACACTTACTGCACTTTGAGGACCTAGATGACGATTTTCATAGTTAGAGGACCTACGTGACATCCCTGAAATAGTTCAAGGACCTACAGTGCACTTCACTCCAGCACTTTGATACACATACATTTGTATGCATTCTATATATCTGACAGTGATTTTCATATTGAGAATCTTCATGTCTATATATAGATTTATACGGGAGTCAATCCGATGAAAAATGATATGTGCCTTGTGGACATATGCACCACACACACTCTATACTCAGTGAAGTCCAATGTTTCCACTCTCATTGAGAGAAAGGAGATATTTTAAAATCGCTAGACATGATGAGGTATTTGTTGGCTCAACTCGAGTCATATTTACTATCCCTGTGGGTACTTGAGTATCGTCAGGATGCTTTATTGCTTCCGGGTTTAGCTCGTACCCTACTAAACTATAGAGGTATCCGTCAAAATAGTTTCCATAGCGAAACTTATGATGACAACAAAGAGGAATATCTTCTCTTTACCATATGCAACGGATATGGCAAGCACATTCTCTATGTATCATTGGCATTGCACTACACATAGTACAAAACCCGTAGCACATGTTACGTACGAGATAGTTTTCCAGAGTGTCTTTTGCATGACAAACTTGGCATTCCTGCTTTGGTCATCATTGACATTGGGTTGAAACCGAAACTATCAGAAATTCCAGTGGTTTATGATTATTATGATGCTACATTCTAACAATATTTGGATTTTATGTGCACTACATGTGACACAAGGAGGAAAATTTTAAGGCTTGTACACCTTAAAGTGTATGCTGGACCACTCAGACTCCTTGAATGCATCAAGTCGAGGTAAGTGGCTCTTCCCAACCATTGAGTAGACTATTCAGGTATTCCATGGTTCTAAAGGACATATCTACATGATGGTCTTAAGTGTGTGCTTTATTCACACAAAACCATTGGCTCATTATCCTGACATCTATTTCAAGAAAATCGAATGGATAACCTTGCAGAATTCTCCTTGAGTGCCTTCTTTATGGCCCTTGGATTAAAGTTTAGCAATTTGTCCTAATGTCTAGACTCAAAATGATTTGGTAGAATCCTATCCAAAGAGTTAAGCTCATTGCATAATCTTTACTTTAGAATTGCAACTTACCAACTTTACGTTGGAGTCATGCAGTTTTACACGCTCATGACCAAACTGCATTATATTATTCCCTCTATCTTTGATACGTGGAAATCTACCAAGTATTTTCTATCTGCGGTAATTCGGTTACACGCCGATATCACCACCCGGCATACATCATTGGCCCCTCAACATATAGTTGGGATCTATGTGAGGAATAACTGTATTTCCGTCAATACCTCAAACCCCTCGAATGGGGAGTTATTCAAGGTCAGTATGTTGATTCAATGAGGAATATTTCCAGGCATTAGGGGGAGAATTCAAGTACCATAAAGAATGCCAGGAAATTAGTGAAATGTTGAACATATTTCTACCTTAAATCCACGTACTCAAAGATCTGAACCGTGCGTTCAGAAGATTTGCAACACATTGCAAATAACCTGCCAGATTCATTTACTGACTATAAAGGTATCACACAATTCTACAATCCCGCAAAAGTACGCCTGAAAGAGTGGAGGTAGCAACAAAATTCACTCCACTCCCCGTTCAAAGCAACAGGGGGAGATGTATGGCAGAAGTACATCAGGATTCAGCTTTTTGCAAGCAAGGATATCAAGGCCCGTGAATCAGTAAATGCAAGTCAACTTCACGTTGATAGACACCTAATGGGTAGTATACACCCAGTGGACGGGAAACCTCCACCAACCCAGGTCATAGTGCACATAATGACCGGGACATCGGAATACCCGACTCAATCGCATTGGGAAATCGTGAGCAGTCACCATGGGTAACGATATTTCCATCAACTATATATTAATATATAGATTCTGGAGAATCATATAACCAAAAGTCTACAATTGTCGACATACATTTCTCAACTAGATTGCAAAAACCTTTCAAATGATTCAGATCCAAAGACCATGGCCATGGCAAAGTGTGAACAGCACTCGGACTGAACTCAAGCAAAGGGTATAATCTAGGTAGAAATGATCTTGCTCAATAATGGGAAGGTATTCATAAGCAATACCTACACCAATTTTTTTGGAAACAGAATTGAGAACAATGAGGTGGTGAAACAAAGAACAAGTATTGTAGCACAAGGGTTCACGCAGATACCCAACTATTCTCCAGAGGTGGAATCTCTTTCCGATAACTTATATCATTGGCAATACAAAATCATCTATCTCTGCAGTTGATAGATGTAGTGATTACATATCCATGTGGATCACTAGATTCAGACATATATGATTGATTTCTGATGGAATCTCAATTCTGAATCGAAATACAAAATGCAACATACATTGTGTAAAACTAGTAAGTCACCATACGACTTATTGTGGTCGGTACATATGATACAACCGACGTAGTGGGTTCCTTATACAAAAGGATTACTCCTGCAAAGATGATTGTGCATGTTTGTATGTCTGCAATGACGACACATGTAATCATCTAATGACGGAGTTTAAATGAAGTATTTGGGTAAACCAAAACACCGCTCGTTACTACAACTTGAGCACCTTCATTCATACATTATGGTATACTATGTTGTCTATATCCAAGATATATTAGAGAAATTCATTGTGGACAAATATTATCAATCCATAACTCTCATGGTAGTTCATTCTCTAGATGTAGTGAATGATCTATTTAGACCAAGAGATGATGAAAATGAGATATTGGGACTCAATGTTCCATATGCCATTGGACCGACCAAACACAATTGGTTGGTACCAGTGGCGGATCTAGGATTTTGAACCGGGGTGGTCCAACCTAATAATATTTTTTTACAACTGCGAATGTACTAATTAATTTACCAATAGCACAAGATAAATTAATCAATTTTTTTCTCAAATAAGTCTCAATTTTGCATAAAAGAATCCTGCATACCTTGAAAAGTTCAAAGACTACCTGCATACGTTCATTCTTCCACCTTTGGTATGGAAAATGATGTGGCATAGCTCAGCGAGCGCCCATTGCGCCACCGTTATTGGGTTGTATATGTAATCATGTGATCATGATTGACATTGTGTTCTTCAATGTGACAATGACATTTATTGATTCAGAAAACGAGAACAATGTATCAATTTTTTGACCTAAACTGAAACAATTTGGTAGTAATTAGTAAAATTCTTGGAAATTACAGCTCAAGATGCCACATAGATTTTTTTTTGCCCCAAAGTGAAATAGTTCAGTTGTAAGTAGTAACATTCCTAGACAGAATTCAGCAGTACTGCATTACAATTTATAAAGGAGCACAGCAAGCCTAAATTCATAATGAGCAGTACTGGCAGGTGGCAGCATGCCGAGCAATGAGTAAGAGTAAACAAAAATTGGGGACCGAGCAGAAATCTCATCAAAGGTACCTCAAATCGTGCTGGGAGCGTGACGGCTGGCCTGCTGGAGCTGCAGAACGCCGGCTGCCAAGCGCCGAGCGCCGACAGCCGAGTGCGGACTAGGCTGGGTGCGGTGGCGCCGGGCCGGTGCGGGACGGGCATAGTCGCCGGCGAGGCATGGATCCAGGCGGCAAGTCAGGGCAACGAGATTGGCTGTAGCATAGAGAAGCTGCGAGGGGATTTGGGGACGGGGAGCCAGTGCGCGGGCTACCACGGTCCACGGCTGTGCGAACGAGTCGAGGTTGTGGTTGTTGGGCTTTTCGTTTCTTTTCTTCTGGCCCATCTGCTAATCTCTTATGGACTATGGTATATATATGGGTTGTACCAAAATCCCAGGGTGGGCCGCGGCCCACCCTGTCCACCCTGTAGATCCGCCACTGGTTGGTACTCAAGAATATCTTTCGATATCTTCAAGGCATGAAACATCTTGTCCTGGTTTTTCAGTTTTGGAGAAATCTGAACACCAATATCATTGGATACATCGATCAGATCCCCACTATGTCAGATCGTAGACAAGTTTAGTGTTCCTACTAGGTGTGGTAGCCCTCTCATGAAAAGTCTTCGAAACAGACCTCATGGCTACATCCACCAACCATTATCTCAACGATAATGTTTCTTGTGTTGCTCGGATGCAAACAGGTTACATAATAAGCAATATCACTATATTGCATATCTTGCAAGTCAAATCAATGCGACTGATTTGTTCAGCGGGTCTCTACCAACTTCTATGTTTTGGTATGTAACGGCTTCGAATTTTGCAAGAATCAGGGGAAGTATCTTCCGAATTGTTCCTATTCAATGCATCATATTATACTCTTTTTCCCTTCATGAGTTTACTTTACAGGTTCTCATAAAGGTTTTTAATGAGGTAATATCAACATGAGATCATATGTCATACTTTCTGTTTTCCCCACCGGGGTTTTGGGAAAGTATACATAACACATTTATTGTCCTCTAAACTCTATGAGTTTTTCTCGTATTGAGTTAAAAGAGATAATGACCATTATATGTTGTATCATTTTCTCCTTATTTTTCCCACTAGGTTTGAAAGAGTTTTAGCAACATATCAAACACCTATCTCCTCATATTTTTCCCACAGGGTTTTTGAAGGAGCTTCTCAAGATGATGATACTTACACTAACAAGCATGGATTAGAGGGAGTGTTAGGATTTAATTAATCCTATTAATCCCTGTTTTTCCTAATTGAGGCGGTTGTCTCATGTCCCTTCGGACGTACCCCTTCGGGGGCTATATATATGTAATCTTATCATCAATGAGAACGACGATTCTACTACTTGTCATTTGCCTCTTGCAATTACTTCGAACACCAATCATAGCCGAGTGCTCCCTCCTGGCACTGGAGTTTGATAGTATCACTTTTAATCACTGTAGCAGAGGTCAATTCGGTCGCGGATGATTTAGCAAAACATAGTTCTGGCAAACTGTCATCCCTGACTTTATTCTTCATCATTATGTAAACGATCTGGCTATCATTTGATGAATAAAGTTTATGATGCTAAAAAAAGTGAAAAATCCTTTCAGCTGCATTTTCTGTTAACAAGATTCACACACTTCGGCAAGATATATTTTGACTTTCAATTATACTAATATATAAGTCGGGCAGCATATAAGTTTAGTCAAAGTTTATTTCATTTAGTCAAACTGACAGTCAAAGTTGACCAAAAAATGTGTAAAGTCCTTGTAGCACTATTTTTGAACTGGCCACATTCGGCAAAATCGATGCTCATTTCCAGGCTTCATCCTGTCTCTAATTAATTTTCTCCAGGTCCTTTAGTGACTAGAAATAAAATTATGAAGTGCCCTGACGGCAAACCCTTGGATATAAAGATCAAAATTATGCAACGCAGGAAATACCAATAGCAGACAAGCTCTACAATGTCCTGAAGCACAACGGGAATGCACAGAGTAGCACAGTGGGGCGCCATGTCCTCCTGCAACCAGAAGACCTACCTACCTACCCGACCTAGCAAACCCGGCAAAAAGATCTATTATGTTATCCAGTCAGGTGCCTCGCTGACCACTTCAAGTACAAAAAGGAAATTACAAAGCCGGAGCAATGATTATTAACAAAGAATTTCTTAGTGTTTACATTATTGTACACACACCGTCGACCATCCGACGGAGATGCCGTGGCTTCTGAAGAGTTCAAGATCATAACCTCAAAGCTGAAGGCATCAAGATGAAGGCAAAAAAAAGGGCATCATGCTCGTCTCGCCTCGAGAAAAAGCGCGGCATCAATCGAAAGATTGGAACTGATGCAAAAAAAAAATAGTGGCAGCTGGGGCACCACACAAAATAATCCATCTAGTCCCTTCCTAGCTATCTCAAGCATGCCTGCGCTCCTGTATAGTATAATACACAAAATATTATTGGAGGAATGACCCAACATTGGGAAAAAAATAAGCATCAAAATTCTGAAGTAGCTAGAATGAATAATATAGCCACACACGACAATGGCATACAGTCACAAACGGCATACATATCAGATAAAGGTTTCCCTAATACTGTTTCTAGTACTGGTACTGTTGAATAATACTGGCATTAAATTGCTGGGCTTATGTGATCATTTATGTTCCAGGCTGATGTTCTGATAATAATTTCAAACGCAAGTGCTTCAATGGAACAAAGGCATTGATTGTACTCCCTCCGTCCCATAATATAAGATCGTTTTGCAAGATCTTATATTATGGGACGGAGGGAGTAGTAAATTAAGACAAATCGCAAATATAAGAAGCATATTAAACATTACTCCCTCCATTCCTAAAAGTAAGGCATATTTTGTTTCGTTAAGACATGCATTTGACCAATAATTACTCCATAAATACAAAGTTATATGACATGAAATTTGTGTCACT
Organism: Triticum aestivum; assembly: GCF_018294505.1. Lineage (NCBI taxonomy): Eukaryota > Viridiplantae > Streptophyta > Magnoliopsida > Poales > Poaceae > Triticum > Triticum aestivum. Next base: position 78,270,371 of record NC_057797.1, read on the forward strand.
AGATTCGTATTTAAAATTAGTACTTTGTTATGATAGTGATTTTGCATCACATAAATCAAATATTAAAAGAGTAATTGTTGGTCAATTGTCTTAACGAAACGAAATACGCCTTATTCATCAGAACGGAAGGAATACATAATATTGAGAATCAGCCAAATACATACTTGTCTGTATGAACCCTTTGCCTAATCCTCTGCCAGAATCAGCTTGTGCCAAATGAGGTGCAATGAGGGCATCCAATTTGACAACCCAGAGTGCAACTGCAGACGTAGTTTGTGGCATCGTTTGGAAGTATACAGTAATGTCATCCAGATATGAACTAAAGCTTACTGCTGATGAGCTTTGGTACAACCAATCCTCATCAATTGCCCCAACAAAATCAACAAGAACCTGCAGGGAAGAAACATGGCAAAACAAAAGCCAGTACATACTGTATAAATTACCTGAAACTGAATGAATGTTCTGATATTACGATGTAAACAGGAAAAAGATACTGACCTGCAAAAGCTCGGGTAATGATGATGTTCGTCGCAGCCGCTTAACCCACAGGTTGTGCGAAGACTTCATCCACAAACCAGCAAAAGCTGCCGTAGGCATAAGTGCCTACATCAGCGCACACAGAATGAGGGAAAAAATATGATTAAGAAGCTGCTATGAAATACATACACTATTTGTGACCAAACAAGTGACTGGCGATCCAATACAGAAACATAACTCAACTTTGAATCACCATGTATCATGGTTTCTTAACGTAGATCCCAGACAATAAACACTGCGTAGAACAACCATTTTCTAGTACTCACCTCAATAGCATGAATGGCTGCTTTAAGTGCCTGTAGCTGCGAAGGAAGAACTTTATGATTTGGCACATCGTACAAATCCTCAGGCTCCCTGCATGTTGCCACATGTATAGCATATCTTTCTTCAAGATCAAAACCAACCTCAAAAGTAGAGTGGCATATTCTGCAATGTTTTTCATCTCTCCAATACAGATCATGACAACTATCACAATGAACGAGTGATTCCTTAAATGATCTCTTGCCACACTTAACAGCAGTAAGGGAAGAGTAGAAAGAAGTCCAGATCCATTTATCTAACGCTTGCAACCTTTCCCACTTTGACATCTTCTCATCACTTCTCCTCCCAACTTCAATTCCTATTGCAGATGATGCATTTTGAAGATTACCAGCTAGATATGTTGGAACAGAAGCACTGTCAATGTCTGATAGGGGTGAAGCTCCATCTCCACTACTTGGCTTGGGTGAATATCTGTTTCCACTGCTTGTCTCGGAATGAGAAGAATCAGATGATGCTGTGAGCGCAACTACACACCCATCTTCCAAGTGTTTTTTCATGCCTTCAAAAAGACATGATTGCCTCTTTTTCATTGATGCAAGAAGATGAGCTTCCCTGGTGCCTCTGATGTCCAGGACAGACAATAGCGAGAGTAAATCCTGCAATGCAAACAAAAAAAGAGCCAGTAACTTTATTTGTGGAAGTTTAACCTCGAGTGATTAAATAAGAGGCAAATTTAGATACTGCACAAATCAAGCAGGTGGGCAACCTGTGGTGAATCTATCACTTCCCAGTGACCATCTTCTGAGGACTCAAAGTAAACCCTACGGTGCCCTGGATCATCTGCTCTACAAGGGCCAAGGAAGAGCCAGTAATTGTTATATCTGCGATCTGATCCTAAGAGAACAATTTGTGGCTGATGTGCAAATCCTGTGGGTGATTCGTTAGCTCCAGAGTCAGCAATGTAATCCTGACTCCTCAGGCTTCCTGATTGTCCTTGCATAGAAGAATCAAAACTGTGCGAGCTTCCTGGTCTATTTAAGTACTCATCACTAGATTGGTAAATGGTTCTTGTACACTTCTTTATCTTCCCACCTGAGGCATGCGACTGTGCTCTCTGTATGCTAGACAGGACACTTTGTGGTTCCTATGAAAGGTAGAAAACAATAATATAAGATTCTGCAGCTTTCCAACAAGGCATACAAATAGAGAATAGAATATTTGTATGAAGGCTGATCTTTAACTTGGAACGTAAACACAACAAAGTTATCCAAGATTAAGTTTCCCAACAACTGAGAAATGGCTATTGTATGCATTTTTCACTTCGAATACTTCAAATGAGTTATACGGTAACATAAGGCAGGCACTATCCACTTAAGATGTCCATATACATATCCTAGTGAAAGTAGTATCTACTTAAAATGTCCATTTCTCTTAATTCTGCCTAAGCCGTAAGGAGACACAACCATAGTATAGTTAGGAACTTAGGATAATCAATTATAAGTGTGATCATTTATGTTAGTTGTGGAGAAGTGAATAAAGCACATCAATAGAAGAAGAAAATTCAGTGGAGGTAAATTTGCATAAATGGTTCATGTGTTTGGATGACTTAAAAGAAAAAATAACTGACATAATGCCGTAATCTTCTAAAAAATGAGACCTTGCTCTCTTAACTCATCTGATCACTTCTAAGAACATCCAAACTATTCATGTACTTACATTACCAAGACAGAGCACTATAGTCAGCTAGCAAACTTCATACAGGGCAACATTAACAATAATGAAAAAGAATAATAATCCTTTAAGTCCTGGATGGTCGTTTTGCAAGTTCAGTACTCCCTCCGATCCATAACAAGTGTTGCAGTTTTGAACTAACCTTAGCTCAAAACTGCGCACTTATTTTGGATCGGAGGGAGTAATGTTTAAGCAATGATGCTTTGAACAAAGATGAGATGTTGCAATTGAAATATACCAGAAGAGAGTGAAGGTTACCTCAAGCCTTGGAACAGAACCAGCACCAGAAACAACATCTATCAAAGCAACCAAGCAATCCAGCTTCTCATCGATGCTTAGGTCTGAGTACTCGCCTTCCATCAACCCCAGAAGCCATCGTTCTCCAGAATAACTTTCATCAATTTCACTGCATTTATTCATATTTTTATGTACGTTCTTCTGTCTCCACCTGACAATTCTACTTTCATGCTCAGCATAACTCTCTTGTGGACCATCAGATTCATCACCACTGCTGCTAGCATCCCTATCATCATCAACAGTTCCAGAATCCTCGGTATCTGATCTAGGATCTTCTTTTCCTTTAATCCGAGGATCAACACGGAGACGATATGCAGAAGGCGCAATCTTCTCAAACAATGTGATGTCACTAGAGAGAGTTGAAAAAATAAGCTGCTCTACTTCTGATGCACCAGAGAGATTAAGACCAATAATCTGAAAAGAACAATCAAGTAAATGCCACGGAGATACTCAACCAAAAGTATATACAGAAGGCCAGCTATCATCAATATGAACAGTTCATTTCTGAAACTACCTGTGGTGATTTGGCAAGTTCAGCAACTTTTAACCCACCGCTTCCTTTCTTAGACAATAGTGCAAACAATTCACCTTTCAGTGTACGAGGACGTAACCCATATTTAACCATTTGATTCTTTTCCTATAATTGAATAAAAGGATATATGTTACTTTGAAACATAATAGAAGTACTTGTAGGGGGGATCTATTGCTACAGCATATATACAAATATTGGTAGCTGTAACCTGAAAGGCATGCACACACATACAAGTGTGAGATCTAGAATAATGAGGTGTCTCATTAAGTACCTTGTTAAAGAAATTCCGATTCAGCATATGATGATCTGAACCAAAACCTGAAGCAACCAGAACCTGGCGTAGTATTTCAACCCAAGTAAGAGAATTCAGGGATTTGATCCAAAAATTCACATTGAATTCTTGTTCTCTAACCTGAAAGAGAAACATAGAGGCAAACCATTTAGCTACTGCATTTTTCAGATTCAAGTTCTTCAAACAGGAAGCAGGTATGCAGGATGACAGTTCTCTTATGCATTCATTCAAGACATTCGCCCTAATGAAGCAGCATCAAGTAGTCTGAATTCTATCTAGTTACCTCCCATCGAATCTATAAGAAAAGAAAGCAAGACAAATACTAGCTCAGTGAAACTCAGACTCTGGTCCACATTCTATGGGAAGCATGACAAGACGAACACCTCAACTGAAACAGAAGTTTGGTGCTGCAATTGACAAAGTCATGGAACTAAATAAATGTAAATATGAGAAGAATAGCATAGTCAGTTTCTTCACACAAAGTAGTATGATTTATCAGACCACATAGAAAGATAAGGATCATGTTGATGTCACACTTATTGGCTATTGCACGATCACTGTTACTCAATGTAATGAATTACGATGAACACAAGTCAGTAGCCTCGTGCTACTAGAAAACAAAGCCGATTCATCCTACGCTGTCATTTATTAGACCCTGTAGGCCCATATTGTTCTTCAAGGAAATCATTAACTTGATATCCAGAGTAGACTGGAACAGGAGCATAACAAAAAAAAAGTGCATGGTAATGAAACGGCTCGACAAATTGCTCAACTCCAGCACTAGTCTAAGACCATATACTTTGACTTCCGATGCAGCATCATATTCGAACTATAAACTTTACACAGTGTGCAACAAACTCGCCAATACTTCTGCCAACATAAATAAATATACCCAACAAGGTACAATCAGACTGAAGAAAACTAATAAAATGAACCTACTACTAACTTCTCCACTCATTCAAAATTCATCTGTGAACTGTCCGACAATGCTGAAATGACGCCACAGCATAATAGCTCTAGAATAAGCACAATGTAATTCTATCTTGGAAATGAACTAAAGTGTACAGCACATTTCAAAACTCACAAAGTTCAGAAAGCTTAAGAATCTGCTATCTTTAGATGATCTTGGAACAAACACACTGCCGCTGCTCCTTTCTGTGTTTAACATAAGTAGCTTGAGAAGACTGACATGTACTTTCCCCAACAACGAGGAGTCCTGGAGGTCACATTTGAACAATAAGAAAATACAGCAAATTATACCAATTTCAGGGAGATTTAACAAAATTTGCACCTTTTCATGGAATGCTTGTGCAAACTCATCAAACGTAAAGGGATGAACATCCATACTACCAAAATGTGTGTAGACAAACCGGACAACCTGCCAAGAATATTTTCGAATTAACAGATGCTGGCCACAGTTTCAACATGAAAACTAGTAGAGGAAAGGTGGGCGCACTAAAATCTACGAGCACGGCAGTAACACAAACAATAAGTTTAGGAAGAAAGAATTTTTCAGTTAACCAAGCACATATGGGCTATTTAGATTTTTAACAACATGCTTAGGCCATTAATGTTCCAAACAAAATAACCAAATACTCCTCCGTAAAGAAATATAAGAGCGTTTAGATCACTAAAATAGTGATCTAAACACTCTTATATTTGTTTACAGAGGGAGTATATTATAGGAGACATGTCTAATATTCCTCCTGCCCAGATGCAACTAAATCCGGTAAACTACTGGTTGGATTCATGAGCAAAATTGATACCAGTATGCAAAGATTATTGAAGCCAGTCTTGTTCCACGACCAGCATAAGACATGTATGATCATTCACTAATCACTATGCAGTAAATTCCATAAGTTAATAGAATATAGAAGTTGGACAGACTGATAATGAGCTTTTTTTTCATTTCATGTAATGTAAATTCCATTAATGATGATAATACTACTCATGTATTCTCAAAGTAATGTGTTGCATTTAACCTGGAAGAGCTTTTTCACCATTTCAGGTGATGACTCCCAAGGTTTTGTGGGAAATGGTTGTTTCATCCTGACACTTGGTGGAGGAAACCTGGCAAGTAAATCTGCAAGAGAAGCACTAATACTTAAGTAAATTGGCTTATATTAGAAAAAATGAGAACAAAGAGGTAGAGGATGATATTGCAAACCTTTACAAAGGGGGCAGCCATGTCTCCCAGTGGAAGAAAGATGAGCTGAACATCTTAAAGGATTAGGACCTGCTTGTAACTCACTGAGCTCAAGCTCCTCATCATCAACTAAAGTAGCCTGTTCAGTTCGTAGTTCTGAGGATTCTGATTCATCAACTGAAAGATGGCACTCCACTGAAGGATGCTCCGTCAAATCAGTAGCTCTGCCACATGGCACCTAAAATAGCGAGAAATCACCATTAGCATACTACACAAAAGGCAGATTAAGTTCCGTCTAACCAGATTAAAAAGGTCAAATTGCAAATATATATATATAAGGGTTTTAATCATTTATGCCACTAGTTGTGTCCCTCTACTCAGTTTTGCCATTAGATGTTACAACTGCTCAAAAATGCCATCGTTCTGTGAGATGCTTGCTCAGAAATGCCATTAGATATCTCAAGAATGCCATCGTTCCATTAGATGTTTGCTAAAAAATGCCATTAGACATCGTTATTGTCAAGTCAAACTCGTTGACCATGTTCCATGACGAAAATACCCCTATACCCACATGTCAGCTCTCTCTATCTCACAATGATAAGTGTGGACCCCACTTATCAGGAGTAAGCAAGCGACTAATTTTAAAGGAAAATAAGAACGCTGTTGGGATCAAGTGGGACCCACACTTTATTGTAGTGAGATAGAGGGAGAGCTGGCATGTTGGTCTATAGGTATTTGGGTCATTATAACATGGCAAACGAGATTTGTGCTGACAGTAATGGTGTCCAGTGGCATTTTTAAGCATGTGCCTAACGAAGCGATGGCATTTTTGAGCAGTTAAAATTCCTAGTGGCGAAATAGAGTAGTGAGACACAACCAGTGGCATAAATGATAAATTAATAGCTTTACAGGTCTAGATTCTCATTCTAGAGGACGCTCATTATCTCCATATGTGGACTTCTCCAAGTAATAAAGCTTACCTTTCTTTTACTCGGTGGAGGTCTACTCTTCTTGTTTACTTTCTTCCGTGGCAAAGTTTGTCTCTGCACCAAATAAGGTTAAAAGGAGGAAATTCTGAGTTGCTAATTCAGAATATACAACTACAAGTTTCAAATAACATAGGCTGTATCAGATCAAATTACATAAGCAACTTTACTTGGGCAAGCTTTCCACCACAATCTTCGAATGGTCTCAATGACCTCAAGCAACCACTTTCATCAATGAAACTGGAGCAATCTTGAATTTCTGCAGTTTGGGAATACATTGCATGCCACACTGTCATTAGACCTTTGCCCTTTCCATGCTTCCTCACAGGATCATTGTTCTCAAATGGCAAAGTGGATCTCTGAGCAGTAGGCGACATGATCTGCAGATGAACATTTTTTTAGAAAGGTGGGCACCTGACATTAGAGGTCTCAATATAACAAATGGAAACAAATTAACATGGATTACAATTACAAAAAGGGACAATAAGCACAAAATGTCAGTTTAACTGACAGCATCTTCATCTCAGGCACTAAAATAATTTGTCAATCAGCAACTGGCAAAAGAACACAAGAATTTTAAGAAACAAATACGGTGGATCTCTAATCTTACATGTAACAAATAAAAATGAACATTAGAGTGCCTTCAGAAAGACTGTTACAGCAAATAGCTGAATAAAAGTGATACTAAGGCAGGAACTGTAAATCTTTTATACCAATTCAAATGTGAGAGCCATCTCTTGGCCCACAAAATACATGGGATTTCTTATTGTATATCCTGGCCCAAAAGTTTCCAGAAACCATTGTTCTAATTACAAAAAAGAGGCCTGATAATAAAATAAAGATAATGCTGGATCAGACTGACTACCAGCAGTCCAGCACAGAAGATGACACTAGCTCATGATCATGATGGCACCAAATGGTATGGCAACAACAGGTAAACAATGATTAACACAGGAAAAAAATATGTGCTAGAAACGACAATGAAAATGTGTACTTAGCCTAAATAGTGAGTTAGTAACTATGCTTTCCTAAAAGGCTCTGGTACTGAAAACCAAAAATTATGCTTGACCATACTGACTATAAGCACCAGTCGTCATTAGCCACACACAGTGAGACAAGGCACGGCACCAACAGGAAACAAAAGCTGTGCTAGAAATGAAAATGAACACTTGAGCAGCCTAGCAATACCTTTCTCTTCTTCAAAACGCTTTGATCCTGGTAGGATTGATGTCCTGTGGTATCTGCGATCAATTCAACATGATATTGTGAGGGTATTAACCGCATCTACAGAATGCAATTCGAACATTAAGTATACAAAATATGTTAGCAGCATTAGTGTTAGCAAAGATCAAATGGGGATTGAAGGTGCTTGCAGATCCTGCTAATTCTACTCTCCTTGTTTACTCAGAAGTCTAGTTTAGTGCCATTACAAAGCAACCACAATTTGAAGCACAAATGAATAGGACGAACACAATCAAGCACAAGCTGCTCGATAAAATCTCCGTATTACAAATGAGTGAAGCCAAACAAAAAGGTTGGGACTTCCATAGCATGCTAACTCGTTAACACAATTAGTATTATTTTGAGATGGACACAAGAATGGGGGAATGCATGGCCGAAAGAGAAGGATGCAACTTACATAGCATGGTAAATAAATAATTACAGCAAATAGCAGTGTTTTGAGATGGAACATAAGAAGTGCTACACTTACCAAACAAAAAATGAGACAATTACCAGAGTTGTTAATAGAACTGTGTGGTTGATTAAGCTTCAAATCAGGTCTTTTGCATGGCTTAACCTACTGGGACACATAGATAGAAAAATATGTCTATGATGATAAATGGCTTTCTCAGTAACCTTTAGTGCTACTAGAGACAGACCCCTGACATGGACATGTGCCCTTTCAGGAAGGGGATCAAAATCACCCCCAAGAGAAGGATCATCCTTGCGGAAGACTTTCCTCAGAATATAATCCTTCGGAAATAGGACCTGTGATCGAAGTGTGTGTTTCTCTCCTACAAGGCTCATACTCCTACCAAGAGTAATGTCATCCTCGGGCTGCAAACCCGCAATACCTTGCATTGGAGATTGACTTGAATTGGAAGACCTGCTGCTGCTACATCTAGGCCAATTTGATCTTGCACTAGCTTGTGTTTCCATGTGAACCTCTGCAGCTTCCATGTGCCTCCTCTCTTTCCGCCTCCGCTCTTTGAACCATATTCTGACCTGGTTGTAAGTCAAACCAACAGATGCCGCATACTCTGTCACGTCCTCCGGCTTCGGATATTGTACCTCTGGATCAGGAAATTTTTAGCCACAGCACAAAAAGTTGAACAACAAAAAAATAAGACATGCCAGCAGGAAAAGAGGTTGAAACACTAGCACATGTTTACCAGAATAAAAACTCTCCAGCATCTGGATTTGCAGGGGAGATTTCTTTGTCCCTGCATTATCGCTCTTGGCTAGAAATCCTTTGGCCATCATCTGGAGAAAACCATAATTAGGTATCAGCGCACAAAGCAGGCAAGTGACAGTAAACACCATGTCACAAAACACTAAGGCCCAGTTCTTTTCAGCTTTTGATTCTCCAAAATCAGCTTTGGGATAACTTCTCACAAAATCAGCTTCCCACAGAATCAGCCGTCGAGTTATTTTCTAAGATTGTGGTCTGGGATTATGGGATGAGTTGTGTGCTGGAATGTCTGTAATGTCCCTGAACTAAAACTGGGTGTTGATAGTACCATTGATGATAGCATTCACATTAAAAATAGCATTCAAATTATTAGTAGCAAATAGAATAAGCAAAAAAGAACCATTCACAGTTGCATTGAGTAATCACAGTAGCATTTTTTTTAACCAAGTCATCTTCCCTTCACAGTACCATTGAGCATTCACAGTAGCCAAAGAAATTACATGCCTGGTCCATGCATCCATCCATCTACGAAAAACCTAGCACCATTGATCCATCCATCAAGCAAATCATGTACTAAGCATCCACATACATCCATCTTATCCAACTTCCATCGTTCCATGTGAAGGAGAGGAACTAGAACGGAGTGATGAACAAAAACCGAAGGAGGAGAGGCTCACCAGGCAGCGGTGCAAGGAGAGCTGCAGCCGGCGGGATGGGCTCGTTGGGGACGGCGGGGGAAGGGAGTGGCCGGCGGGATGG